>NC_143262.1:60501818-60804848 GCF_984573655.1 Nuphar pumila
GGTCTTTTGTAAATGATATTTTTAAAACAATAATTCTCAATGAAAGCTTTGGAAAATCGTCAACCAAAGATATAAAAACCAACTTTCCACAAAGTGGTAAGTATGGGTCGAATCCTCAGGGAACAGGAATTACTCAGAATATTTCTCAAAATTTAATTTATTAATTACAAATCTCAATCTACAATTACACAGTTAATACAACTACAATTGATCACTAAAAGAATTGAAAAAGCAATTCAATCTTCAGTTGCACGCCAAGGGTATTTTGGTTCTTTCGCCAATTAGACAATCTTCGCACTTGGACAATGAACCCTGGCAAAACGAGTATGCTTTTCAACCTAAAAACAAAGGAAAATGAAAAGTTAGTAATTTATTCTAATAATGCAAACTATAAATGAAACTAAGTCTAATTTTCAAGAAATTAGTAAAACAAATTCTAATTATGAGAAAATAATTAAATAAAATATTAAACTAATTCAAAAATCAGCTAAACTAAGTCTAACAATGCTGAATGATGCAGATGCAGCTCCTAATATACAGAAAATACTGAAAACAATACGAAAATGCCAAAAATCATGAAATTACCAAGATGCCCTTAACTAGTGTAAAATAGATTTCTGACAGTTCTTTGGAAAAACACTGTTTGACATAGCAAACGAGGTCCGATTTTCCCGAAATTTATTTTGTTCTGTAACTAATAGATTAAATAATCTGAAAGTTTTTACAGAATGAAAAAAAGATATCTGGAACTCCAGATATAAGCGTTTCAAAACTGGGGAAAATCAGGATATCGCAAGTCCCAAAATTTAAAAACCAGAAAAAGCGGTTTTCACAAAACGCTTAAAAATCAGACCAAACCAACTCGAATCGAGCTGAAATTTGGTCTGAAAACAGTTAACACACCAATAAAGTGAATAGAAAAATAATATTTTGAAAACTCAAAATTTTCGCACATGAAATGACGACAGTGCGATAGGGAAAAAATCAGGTTTTTCTTTGAATGCACTATTCACTTTATAAATCTATTTAAACACTAAATAATGCAAATTAAATCTAATGCAATCTAAATGAGACTAAATGATAGATTGTATGCTGATGTTAAAAGCAGTGATGCTAAATGAAATATGATAGAAATATGATATGCACTTTATGACTAAAGATTAAATGAACTAACAACGTAAATGCAACTAATGTACTTAAACATGCACTTAACTATATGAATGAATGACTGCAATTAATACAAACTAACTGCAACTAGACTAATTGAATCACTAACATAAAAAGAAACAATTATCAAACACACCTTAAACAAACAATGTAGACTCTACTAGATCGACTAAATGAAAACCTACACTAACTTATACTGAAATTAATCTAACTTAAAAATAAATGTACTAAATCGCTAATTACCAAAGAGTGGTGGTTTTCAGACAGAACTAAGCTCACGCCACACTTGGCTAGAGTGACTGGGTTCACTAGTTGGACTCGACTTAGGCTATGGACACGACACACCTAACTAAGTTAACTAGATTGATTAGGTTAGGTTGACTTTCTCAGACATTAGCTAATTTAGCCACTTAGAGATAATATCTAATTAATTAAAGCTAATAAGAAACAAATATGACTCTACTAATTACACGCCTAAAAGATAAGACCTAATTAAAACTTAATTATTTAAGAACCTAATTCCTAACTAAGGTTAATATACTTAACTAAATTAATCAACACTAATTAATTCTAGCTTACTATAGACGGTTAATGAAATAGGCAAGAGTAAATACTCAAAAAGAATAACTTTGGCAAGTTGATAAATGCAAAAATCATCCAGCTTGAGGTTTGCTTTTACTTATCTTAAGTGTCAATTTAAAAAGGTAAGAGGTGGAAATCGTCCAACTAAGGACAGTTACACCTCTTCAATGTCTTTCATAAACTATTTAGGTAAGTAGGCAATTTGGATTAATCCAATTCAAAATAGCCTCCACGATTTTGACTTACCAAAAATTATTTTCAACACAAATAAATACTATTTACAAAACCGTTTAAACCTTTTAGAAAGGATTTAAAACTTCAATGTAACTTTCCAAAAAATATTGATTCTCTATTGAACTCAATTTCAACTTGCATAAATGAGGGCCAATGATTTTTGGGCAATCAATTGTTCTCAAAAAGTTTTATTCTTTCTTCTTTTTGGAGTAATGACTCTACCTTTTCAACTTTCCTAAAACCACAACCAAAACGTTTCCTATATTACCTCTAATGAATGTAGCCACTAAATGAAACTACCTACCTAAGGAAACTTACTACAATTCTCATTAAAAACGTCTAAAACTAACTCCCCTAATACAATGTATCTAGACACACTAAAAGCACTTACCTAAATTCTAAAACTTACCAAAATGCTAACAAGCTACCAAAAGAAGCCTAGAGCTCGATTTGAGCTCTAATGGCTGCCGCCCCACCTTGGGGAAGAAGACTACCTAAGCAATACGAAAATCACAAAATAACAACTACACTAAAACTACTATGAAATTAATACAATCAAATTAACACCTAACTATAATCAACTAATTATCTACTGTAATAATAAACATATTATCTAATAGACTGAGAATTAAGGCAAGCTAACAAAAAAAAAACTATTCTAATTACAATCTAACTACACGCTAAGTCTAAACACGAATCTTTGAACACAAATAACACTAACTCTATCATTCAAACGAATTTTTGTCTTCACTAAAACGATAATCAACAACTTAGATGACTTTAACAACTGGAACTAAATGTAAATTTCATACAGTCGACTGGACAACATCTAAAACAACGAGGTAACATCCGATTCTTTTTTGTATTTTCAATAGAAACACACAACAAAAACACCAAACGAATTTTAGAACAATCCTAAAATAAAGACAATAACCAATACAACTGTTACAAGGGAATGCACATTCCAAACCACCAGCAACTCACAGTTTTAAACTAGAACCACACACACATACTAAAATTTAATTCTAATTCAACGATTCCTTGAACAACAAATCATGAAACATGCAAGACATCCAACCTCACTTAACATGAAAACAAATGGATACTGGAATCAAATGAATAAACACAAATCACGCAATCAACCCACAGGAAATAATGACAGACCGTGTATGTATTAAAATTCAAAGATCGGCTAGATTTAATCTAGCCGATTTTTCTTTTCTTTTAAGCAAAACGATACACAATCTGACCCAACGACTAAGATGAATCAAAATGAGATTTGTTTATGGGATTTTCAGGAAAAAGACACAACATAACACGCTGGAAACAAAAACACACAAATCGGCTAGAAGAACCTCTAGCTGATTTACACGTTTTGCATAAAAACAATAAAAATCAATCCTTGAATCATAAAAACAATGAAATAAAACCTAAATCTAACGTGCTGGTCTGTGAACGAATGTTATGCTAAGGTTGAAATAATAAAAATAAAGAAAACATGCAAAAAAAAATAAATCAAGAAAGCAAACACACACGATTTGAGTTTTAGCTAGAAGAAAAGGGAGAAGAAGATCTACCTCTTGGGCGATCCAACGATCGTGGGAAAGAAAAAGAGCGGACAATAGCTTTGGCTTGACGTCCCGAACAGTCCGAGAATGCTGGAATATCACCACGAACTGTATTTCCACAGCTGCAACACGTTGGAGATCCACCGAGGATGGAACGAGTGTCGATTCACGATCTGAGGGCTCAGAAAACCGGATGGAGGTAGGGCCGGCTCATCTTAATGGGGTGTTTCGCACTACCAATCAAGATTAGTAGTCTCCACCTCTGCTACACCTGCAAAAATACAAAAAACGGTGAGGAAACACAGCAAGGATACTAAAGAAATGAAAGGGAATTGAAAGAGAAATGGATTAATGCTTGATTTCCAAGCAAAAACATAATTTTCGATGGAAGTGAGGTGGAATGAGAGGTAAGAGAAGGTGCTGGAGTAGAATCACTGTAGGAGGCACCAATCCCAATGCCAAAGACGCTTAGGGTTCTTCTAAAAAGTATATTTATACTTTTTGAATTTCAAAAACAGGGTTATAATAAAAATTTTCACTATGCGCCACTTTCTGAGGGGTTTTCTACAAAACTTTTTGAAATGGATATGGATATGCGTGTGGGTTGGATTTTGGGCTTTCTAAAGGTTGATCCAAGGTCTAAATAGCCTAATTAGGTCGGATATGGATCCGATCCACCTCGAAATCCATGCCTGAATAATGAAATAGCTATAACTCTCTCGTTTTAATTCTAATTTCTCTGAAATTCGAACCACAACCCCTTATTATCAAAATGCATCTAAACATGGGTTTAAAACCTTAAACTTATTACAAAATGCATGAAAAACGTGTTAACATGATGTGCATTTCATGCATCATCAATTCACTTAGACCCTTTTCAGGGAGAGTTTGAAGGGACTCGTGTCTTTGTGAATCGTTTGCAAATTAATTTCCAATTTCACACAAGGAACCCTTATTACAGGGAGAGCTTCGATGGAGGCTCGCTTTCATGTTGCTCCCCCCCCCCCTCCCCCCTAATTTTCATACTAGGCCATTTCATCATGGAGGACCCTCTTCTCAAGAAGAGTGTGATGGACTCGTTCCTTCATGACCAACTCACCGACCTTACCATTACCAGCCCCCTTTTCATAAGAGAAGCCTAATGTTAGGAAGTTTTGATGAAAGCTTAATTTCTCTTCGAAAGTTCATTTTGCAAACATCTTCTCTTCAAGGAAGAGAGGAGTATTTTTTATTTCTCATTTCTGAATCTTCTCCTTTGGGGAAAGGAGAGGAGAATTTTGTCATGGATGCGTTAAGTCAGACTCTAATACTCGCTTTCACCAAGGATTTCAAGAATATTTTGCCAATTTGTCATTAAATATTTGTTGATTTCAAAACCTTTATTGCACAAAAGAATTACCTCAAAATACCTTCAACATTACTTCCGAAAGAGCAAAGCTTTTGCGAAGAAGGATTCAAAATTCAAAATCTTTCCCTTAGTCAACCCAAAATAATGAAGAATAAATCCTCGATATGGCCAGCAAAGAAAATTCAATGTTGTCACAGAGCCATAAGTGATTGATATTGATCACAGTCAATGACACATTTTTAAAGACCATTCTTTTAAAGACAAGGCAATTGAAATATCCTGGGTGATAGAAAAATCCACTCAATTCCCATATCTCCTCAATCATTTAAGTTGCAATCAAATATCTACAAAAGGGATCTCTCAATCATCGTCAAGTTGAAGGTTGGTGGATGAGTTAGACCCCTGGGGCCAAAGAAGATTTGGATAATCTCCAAGATAAAGGAGTTTGTGATGGATCCTTTCAGGGAAAGTTCAGATCACCTCCAAGTTGAAGGCGAATGCGACAAACCTCCCGACAAACCCTAAAAGATATTTGATTTCTGCTATCATCAAGAGATTTCCAACCAATGAAACAATACCGTCAGTATAATTTCTGAAATAAAGAAGGATCGGAACATCTCCAAGTTGAAGGAATTTGTGACGTACCCTTCCAAAAAAAAAAGAGAAAAGTCAGGACATCTCCAAAATGAAGGATGATGTAATAAACTCCTCAAAAAACCCAAGAAAACTCAATGTCTCAAAAAGAGTGCAAAAAGGTCATCATGAGAAAAATCCAGGATATCAAACTGCCAAATTTGCCAAGAATCTTCTTTAATTTTATGAAATTTTATTATCAATATTCTTTTACCAATTATTTTCACAATATCAAGAATACTCTCTTTTCTGTTCATATCAAGGAAATTGATAGCCTCCTTGAAAGAAAGTCAATTGCAAGCAATTTGAATTTGAATCTTGATTCTACGGAGTTGAGCCCGATTGGAGGTAATACTTTAGGTAGAAAAGAGAAAATATTTTTGCACCAATGTGCATCATTTTCAATTATTTTGAAATTGACAACAATTTTCAATATTTCGACAATATTTTCTAGCTATCTTGACGTGAAGTGAGAGCTTGTTGTCCACTTTTGACACATTCTGACACCATTTGTTATCCCTTTTAGGACTTAATAACAGGAGTTTTCAAGATTCCTTCCCTTCTTTAGTATAATCTGAGCGCCTGGGCTCTCAGATTCATACACTTCCTTGTGTCCCTACTGTCCCACCATAGACAGTCCAATTTTGGCTCGAGGTTAAGCCACAAATCATTTTCTTGCAAAAGGTCATCAATTTCAAAAGTTATTTAGTCTCAACAATGAGGCGCCCAAAATCAAACCTCTTTTCAAGCTTTAGGGACCCCAATTTTCATCCTTTTGAAAAACCCCTATCGGATTCATTGTGCGGAAGTCTGAAGGTTCCATCATGGTCTCTTCTTTCGAGGATTCCATCATTTTCATTCTCGATCAGATTAAGGGGATAACCCTGAGCCTCACTCTGATGAGGTATTTCATCTTCCAGTCAGGTTAAGGGTCAAACCTGAGCCTCATTTCTACACGAGGTATTTCTCATCCCATCCAGGTTAAGGGCAAAACCTGAACTTCACTTCTATGAAGTGAATCTTTCTTCGTCATTCTCCATTTCATACCTACCATTTTTACTAGGGCTAATTTCTTCATACCCAGTCAGATCCTTCTAACTGGGGCATTTTTATAGCCCAAATTTGATGTATTTTTCTTTGCCACTAAGCTTGGCCCTAAATCGGCTTAGTAGCAAAGAGGGGCATCTGTAAACACCCTAAATTCTCCTCATCCATTCTCAAACACACCCCTCGTGTGAGTGCCAACCTGATCGTGCATATATTTTTTAATGTATTTCATACTAAAATATGCATGATTTCATGAGAAAATGTTTTAAAAACCCAATTTTATGCTAGCTTTAGTAAATGTGTTTAAATGATTAAAAAAATAGAAAATGCTTGAAAATTAGTTTTATTTTACAATTTGGTGTATATTTTAATGTTTGTCATTAATATAGTAGTGTTAGTTTTTAAAAATAATAAAAAAATTAGAATTAAAATCGAGTTAGTACAGATTTTTTTTTAAAACATAGTTAAAATCAGGTGTTGTGTAAATAAGTTTTTAGAATAGGTTCTTAAATGGAATTTCTAGTAAGTATTAGAACCTTTGAAAGAAAAAAATGAAAAATTCGGTAACAACTTACTGAAATGCTTTTAAAAACTCAAGAAAGGGGAAAACATAAATGGTCTCTCCCTGTGCGCCAAAACCATTTTCTTCCCCCTGTCTTCCCTCTCTTCCCCCTTCACCACGGGATCCCTCTTTCCTCCTTCCCTCTCTTTCCCCTATCTTCTCCTCTTCCTCTTTCCCTTTCTTTCTCTCTGGTGGAGGCTTCTCTTCAGTCCGACAATGGCGTATGGGAGGAGGCCGCTCTCCTCTAATCCCTCCGGTTCACGGTAAGTCCTCTTCTTCTTCCTCTTCATCTTCTTCTTTGTTTCTTCATTTTTTCTCATAATATAAAATAAAAACAGTAGATCGCATGCTGTATATATCTCTTTCCAATTTTTAGATTAGAATTTACGTTTGTGCTTTCTCGTTTTTAGAATAGCTTTATTTTAGAATTTGCTTCTTAGTTATATTGATATTGATTTTTCATTTCCTATTATGAATTTTGATTTCATGTCGCCGATTTCCCCCATTTGATTCCTATTATATATCGAATTCTCTATTTTTTTTTATAATCCGATTTCTTGTACTGCTTATCACATTTCTCTGTTTTGCATTTGTTAATTTCTTGTTTACTTTGAATTTCTGTTTGTTTTTCTTGAGCATCGCACTTCCTGTTTTGCAATTTTTTTCATACATTCGTTGTTTTTGCATTCTGTTTTCATTCATCTGTGCATTTCTCACTTGATCTAGCATCATTTGTGAATTTCATTGCATCTAAATATCAGTGCATGCCTGAATTCATTGGACCATGAATCTGTATTTCCTAAGTTGTCAGATTTGCATTATAGCTTCCAGAATTTCACTGTTTACCGACATTCCCTGTTCATCGACAAAACGGACTTGATCTACTGTTCTGGAATCATTTGTGTCTGTTTCTGCCGGATTTGAGTATGCATCCACTGTGAAAGCATCTCAACTATCCGCATCGGCTGGCAAATGGCAATTCATCTTCATTAGCATCTTGTTGCCGTGAACCAATCCACCGGAAGGATGTTGTGATTTATTTTATCCGGCAGCCTCACCTGAGCACACCTGAGTCACTCACGGCACCTGAACTTCATTTTACAACAGATTTTAACTTCATTTTACGGATGAGCACCTGATTTCATTTTATTCTATTGTTTTTATTCATTGTAATTTCTGCTTTTAATATCCAGTTTCCAAATTTTTTTAAACTCATTTCCCTTTTTTTTAAACATTTCATTTTCTGTTTTTGAGTTTTTCCTATTTTTGTTTTTACATTCAGTTTCCAGTTTTTTAATACATTGATTTCATGTCTTTTTCAATTCATTAATTTCATGTTTTCCATCATGTTTTACATCTCATTTCCTTGTTTTTCTTTAAATCACTAATTTCCTTTGTTTTTGAATAGCTCATTTCCTGTTTTGTTAACTAGGTATTAGTTGTTAATTGAGTTGCCTAAATCATTAGTTAGTGTTAGTTACGTAAAATAAGTTTGTTTTAATTAGTTTATAATTGTAATTAGTCATTTAGATTTCTTGCATAATTTCCTTCATATTTTAGCATTTAGCTATTAGTATAAGTTCTACTTCTATCTCGTGTATTGCTCGTGTTCTTTTGATTTGTGCAGGATCGCATAGGAGTGGATTACTTTTCTTCGTACTTTTTTCATTTTGGCAATAAAAATAGTTTAGTTGTTTTGATTGAATACGAAATATTCCCGTTCCCTGAGTTCGACCCGGTCTCTACCACTAGTGAGAGTCAGTTTTTATTATTTGATGTCTGGTTTTCATATGTTCTTTATTTAAAAATCTTTTCAAAACCACAACAGATTTAAAAAAGATATCAAATTTTTGGCGCCGTTGTCGGGAAACGGCAAAATACGAGTATTCACTTTATTGCCTAGTGTTTGTTTTGCATTTAGGTTTAGAACCACGTGTGTGATACCGTACAGACGAGCTTACTTTTCTGCACAACCCACCCACTAGGATCCTCTTAGAGATGACTGTGTACAATTGGTACCGTACACATAGATTTCATTTCGTTTGCATAATCCCTTCTGTGTGCAACTGCGTGGTGTTTGTTTAGTTCTCATTTTTTTTTGTTTACTCGCTTTGTGGTTTGCGTGGTTTGGCCGCTAGCGCGTTAGTTAGGTAGAAAACCCAAAATTAAGGTGTGTGTTGCACTGGTCTACTTCGAGGTGTATGCAAGGGCGACACTCGCTTGACCCCGAGCTGGTACAGCCGATTGAGGACCCAGAGTCCCTTATTAGGAGAGCCTAGAGATCTGCAACCATGGCTGAGAATCAGTTGATGACTCGTCCCCTTAGGGAGTACATCATGCCCAACACTTATACTCCCACCTCCTGCATCACGAGACCTGATATAGGAGCGAACCACTTTAAGATCAAAGCCATCGTTATCCAATTGCTACCTTCGTTTTATGGCCTTAGCAACGAAGACCCCTACCGTCATCTCGATGAATTCCTCGATATTTGCTTGACTGTGCAAATCAACAACTTTGGAGATGACACGTTAAGATTAACGTTGTTTTTGTTCTCCCTCAAAGATAAAGCCAAGCACTGGCTAAAGGCTCTTGAGATGGTTCAGATTACCACTTGGGAATGAATGCAACACGAATTCCTTAAAAAGTACTTCCCAATTGGTAAGACAAATCAGTTTCACAAAGCCATCAACAGTTTTTCACAGATTGAGGGAGAACAATTTCACGAAACTTGGGAGAGGATGAGAGATCTTCTTCGCAAGTGTCCCTACCACCGGGTGCCCCGTTGGCAACTGGTGCAATATTTTTACGATGAACTGACTGAGAAGAACAGGCAAATGGTGAATTCGTCATGTGGGGGCACTTTTATGCTCAAGAGTGAGGATGAGGCTTGGTCTTTATTTGAGACCTTGAGTGAGAACACGATGCATCATACTTTGTCTTCACGGCTTGATAGGACTACACCTGTGTCTAGTGGTCCTAGGACAATAGGGATTTCCAAAGTAGGGTCCGAGTTAGATTTGCGTACCAAGGTCGACCTATTGACTTGGAAATTAGATCAATTCTTAGCCAATTCTTCGCGAAGTCCAGCAGGAAGAGTGTGTGAGCTATGTGCTAGCCCTGCACACTGTGTTTCAGAGTGTCCGGTAGCACCACTATATCCTAAATTTGTTCAAGAGCAGGTAAATGTTGCCCAACCCCCTAACCCTTCCTAGAGCCAACCCAGGCAAGGCGGTTATGCGCCTGGATTTCAGCGATCGAGTTATCCCCCACCCCAACCTGCTTATACTCAACCCCATTCTCATGAGCCTTCGCCTAGTCAGTCCTTCCAGGATAAGATATTACAAGTTTTGAGCTCCCATACACAGTCAATAGCCAAACTCGAGACTCAAATGGGACAGTTGGTTGAGTTTTTCAGCAGGCAAAGCAAGGGGAACCCATCTAATAGGCTTGTCATCTCAAAGGGAGAGGATTCTATATCATTTGACTTGCATCCCACAGATTCACACCCTACACAGGTCAAATCTGTTACATCCCTTCAGAGCGGGAAGGCGTGTCACCCCATTCAGAAATCGACTCAGGAACCCAATGTCATACCCATTGATGAGTTGATCTCCTCCATTAAGCCCCAGGAGAAGGGACAATACCCGCAACATGCATTATCATCATATATTCATCGAGCCCCAGTCTCTCAAGCATTCAGACCATCTATTGCTTTTAGCAAGCAAGAGGTGCAGATGCAAAAGATGCTTGACCTGGTCAAGCTGGATCATAACCACCCCTTGTTTGATGCTACATTTTGTGATAGTCAATCAGTCACATACTCTCCTTTTGAGAGTAGTCTCTCAGAGTAGACTAACCTCCATTCTTTATGTAGTGAGAGTCATGATATTACTTTTAGGGGTCGAGTGGGCGGGAACACAGTGCGCAGTGTCACGGATGACACTCTTTTTCATAGAGAGCCTGATTGAATCTGACTTCATGTCCATTGATCTCATGGATGATGAAGGTTTTTCCAGGGATCCGTCTGGCTGGGGACGTGAAACTTAGCGCTTTATGGGAGGCAACCCATGTCTTGTACAGTATTAGATTTTCCTTTAGGATTTGTAGATTTTATTAGGTTTTATTTTTCCTTTTTCTTTGTATTCATGGTTTTCATGGTATGTCATTGCATGCATAGAACGTGCATTTATAATTCATGTTAGGTTGTTTCTACGCTTTTCCCTCAATTATTGTGTCTCATGTGCATTCACGTAGTTTCATATAAGCATGGGGGAGTGCCACTGGGACAATGTCATTCAAGCATGGGGGAGGGTGTAATTTGCACACCTTGATATTTTTGTTTACGTTCTTGCACATGTTTACACATCTCTCATGAAAAGTAGGTTTTTAAAGAAAGAGTTTGAGCTTATATGAATGTTATTTCAAATCTAATGTTTTTAGAGGATTTTTAAGCCCCACGAAATTTTTTTCTGACATGGATTTAGAAATTGTGGTTGTTTATGCGAATTTCAAAGAAATGAAGATAGATACATTTTAGAATTTATTTTGAATCACAAATATGAATATGCACAGTTTTATTTTTGAAAAACTAAGCAAATGAACAAAAGAACAAAAATGAGCTCAAAAGTGAAAAAAGAGAGCATGCGTTAGGTTGTTTGGATAATTTCATAATCCTTAGTAGATGAGATTTAGACGCAAGTTGAAGCTTTTGAGTTTCAGTTCGAAAAGGAGAGTGAAAAACTTCGTGATCCTTAGTAGCTGAGAACAGACACAAGTTGAAGTGTTTAACTCTCACATCGAAAAGGTGAATGAAGGAAGTCACTTTTATGTCTTAGTTGATATCTTTTGGTATGCATTAAAAAAGTATAGAAGATATTGACATTGCACAAGGCATAAAAGCAGACCATATACAAGCTATAAAATAAAAATAAGTGCGCAAAAAAAAAGCGTAAAAAAAAAAAAACAAAAAAAGAGCTTACAAAAAAAAGTTCACTGCTTAGAAGTGTGATTGAGAAAATCTGTGCAGAAAACATAGGAGTGAGGATAAGTAAATAATAACTTGTTTTTATTGGATTTTCTAAGAATAAAACATAAATAATTGTGATATTTAGAAAAGTGAAAGAAATTCTTTTTCTGTAGTGGAATATAAAAGACTCTAATTATGTTTTGATTTTTTTTGTAACAGGAAATATTTATGAAAACAAAGTCTTTAATTACCTACTACTTGTGAAGATGTGTAATATTATGCATACATGACAGAGATGTTTGTGGGTAGCATCACTGCAAACCCTCACGAGACCTTACTCGTCTACTGGGGTAACCCAGAGGTTGAAAGGGCTTGTTGCATGTGCTAAATGCAAATGTGATTCCTACGAAAGTGAGTTAGTGATAGTTTTATTTCTTGCATTTTTCTAGTTTGCTTGAGGACTAGCAAAACATAAGCATGGGGGTATTTGATCATACATATATTTTTTAATGTATTTCATACTAAAATATGCATGATTTCATGAGAAAATGTTTTAAAAACCCAATTTTATGCTAGTTTCGGTAAATGTGTTTAAATGATTAAAAAAATAGAAAATGCTTGAAAATTAGTTTTATTTTACAATTTAGTGTATATTTTAATGTTTGTCATTAATGTAGTAGTGTTAGTTTTTTTTTTTTTTTAAATTAGAATTAAAATAGAGTTAGGATAGATTTTTTTTAAAACATAGTTAAAATCAGGTGTTGTGTAAATAAGTTTTTAGAATAGGTTTTTAAATGGAATTTCTAGTAAATATTAGAACCTTTGAAAGAAAAAAATAAAAAAATCGGTAACAACTTACCGAAATGCTTTTAAAAACTCAAGAAAGGGGAAAACAGAAATGGTCTCTCCTTGTGCGCCAAAACCATTTTCTTCCCCCTGTCTTCCCTCTGTTCCCCCTTCACCACCGGATCCCTCTTTCCTCCTTCTTCCCTCTCTTTCCCCTATCTTCTCCTCTTCCTCTTTCCCATTCTTTCTCTCCGGTGGAGGCTTCTCTTCAGTCCGGCGATGGCGTACGGGAGGAGGCCGCTCTCCATTAATCCCTCTGGTTCACAGTAATTCCTCTTCTCCTCTTCTTCTTCCTCTTCATCTTCTTCTCTCTTCTTAATTTTCTTCTCCGTTTCTTCATTTTTTCTCATAATATAAAATAAAAACAGCAGATCGCATGATGTATATATTTCTTTCCGATTTTTAGATTAGAATTTACGTTTGTGCTTTCCCGTTTTTAGAATAGCTTCATTTTAGAATTTGCTTCTCTCTTATATTGATATTGATTTTTCATTTCCTATTATGAATTTTGATTTCATGTCGCCGATTTTCCCATTTGATTCCTGTTATACATTGAATTCCCTATTTCTTTTCTAATCCGATTTCTTGTACTGCTGTATCGCATTTCCCTATTTTGCATTTGTTAATTTCTTGTTTACTTTGAATTTCTGTTTGTTTTTCTTCAGCATCGCACTTCCTGTTTTGTAATTTTTTTCATACATTCGTTGTTTTTTGCATTCTGTTTTCATTCATCTGTGCATTTCTCACTTTATCTAGCATCATTTGTGAATTTCATTGCATCTAAATATCAGTGCACACCTGAATTCATTAGACCATGAATCTGCATTTCCTAAGTTGCTGGATTTGCATTATAGCTGCCAGAATTTCACTGTTTAGTAGCATTCCCTATTCATCGATAGAACGAACTTGATCTACTGTTCTGGAATCATTTGTGTTTGTTTCTGCTAGATTTGAGTATGCATCCATCGTGAAAGCATCTCAACTATCTGGATCGGCTGGCAAATGGCAATTCATCTTCATCGGCATCTTGTTGCCGTGAACCAATCCACCGGAAGAATGTTGTGATTTATTTTATCTGGTAGCCTCACCTGAGTCACTCACGGCACCTGAACTTCATTTTACAACAGATTTTAACTTCATTTCACAGATGAGCACCTGATTTCATTTTATTTTCTTGTTTTTATTCATTGTAATTTTTGTTTTTAATTTCTAGTTTCTAGTTTTTTTTTTTAAATCATTTCCCTTTCTTTTAAACATTTCATTTCCTATTTTTCAGTTTTTCCTGTTTTTGTTTTTACATTCATTTTCCAGTTTTTTTAATACATTGATTTCATGTCTTTTTCAATTCATTAATTTCATGTTTTTCCATCTTGTTTTACATGTCATTTCCTTGTTTTTCTTTAAATCACTGTGAACACCCCAAATTTTCCAAAAATCCAAAAATTCCCTTTTTGCCCTTGACTTCCGTCTTCTGAGTAATCGGGTCAATTTTTAACCAAAATTTCATCCATTCCTTGGATCCGCTAGAATTTGGACTCAAAGTTTTATCTCTGACCTAGTTTTTGATCTGAATCGGATCCAAACCCATTTTCTGAGAAAAGTTTCAAAAATAAAAGCCCAAATCCTCAGGAGACACTGCCTCTGTAAATATTTCACAAAATTAGTTTAAAAAATCTCTAGTTTTTAAAGCTCTTATTTCAAAAATACCAAAAAATAGAAAATACAAAGAAATTTACGAAAAAAGATAAGTTTTAAACCTTGTTTAAGAAAATTTTCTCTTTAGAACCTTGTTTTTGGAAATTCTGAAAAACCTGCTTTGGTTCTCTCTCTATCTCTCTTTCTCTCTCTCTCTCTCTCTCCATGAACGGATCGATAATGGTGGAGGATGGCATAGATCTCCCACCCAAGCAAGACCCTCGCATCGCACAGCGTCTTCCTCAATATCAACGATGGTGATCGACCCATCTTCATGCACCTCATCTTCTCCCTTTCTCGATCCATCGCTCGCCTTCATCTCCCTTTTTCGTTCATCTGCAACAAAACCCTCGCCTTCCTCATCGCCAACCATCAGATCAACATCCTCATGCCTCGTCCATCGATCTCCAACAAACATCCTCCAGATTCTTCTCCCCCTTTTATAAAATGGGCACATCCGAAGCCCTCAATCCATCTGTTTTCACCCTGTCATAGTCTCCTCTTCCTCTTTCACAGACCGCTATTCACCTCTCCACTGCTCTTTTCTTCTCAAATCCCCTCTTCTTCTTTATTTCGGTTCTGAAGGGAGCCTCACAACAGATCACTTCTTCACCCCAACATTCTCCTCTCTTCTCCCTTGTTCTTTTCTTCTTCATTGTGTCTACATCTTCATTCGGTTCCAGCAATCCAGATTAATCCTGCAACAAAGAACCAAGGTAAGAATCACCTTTTCCATTTTCTAAATTTTATTTTCTGTTCTTTCTCCCTTAACACAAACCATCGTAGTGTCGATTTGCTTATTGCAAAATCGACCTACGCATATGCAACATCAACAAAATATGTATATTCCAACATCTTTCCATCTCTTTATAATTTATTTCTGATTTTCTTGCTTTAAATACATGTTTATGATATTATGTGTTAGATCCAGTAGTTCTTCATCATTTTTTTTAATTTATAATGCATTTCATTCATAGATTCTTACTTGCATCTAGCTTATAGCATTATATCTAATCCATTATTTTATTTGCTTTTGATTTGATCCAACATCTCTTTGTTGATCTCATTCTCACCGATCTGTTTGAGATTTAATGGTTTATGTTTTTTGCATATTAGTCGTTCGCTACATTCCTCATACATCAACATTTGGTTCAACTCTGCAGTGTTAGGTTGCGCCTGTGCTTAATGGCACAAGATCTACAGTTGTTTGGCAACACACAACACTCCACTGTGCACATCCTTCCACTTCACCTTCTTTCACTAGCACAACACTTCTTACACCCTCCCATGCTTCCTAGTTCTCCTCAATCAGGACCTTTAGTGCCCCTAAGTTCAGAAGCAACTGCTGATGAATATACATCAGAGAGAATCAGAAGAGAGTCAGTGGATTCAGTTGAGTATAAAGTTATGACCAAAATAGTTGGTCTTGATAGCAATATTTTGACTGAGCATAAGGATCTACATGATAGTGCATTTTGTTCAACTTCATTGCAGTCAGAAACACATATTGTTTCTATACATATCGTAGATGCTACAGATCACAGAGCCAATAGGGATCCTCTACAGAATAATCAACATGCTATTGAGAATGTCTCTGCCAAAAGAGACTTGGCTGATAATTTATGCTGAGAGATCTGGCTATGGTGGTGATGGAAATAACATAGAACTTCTGAGTGTGGATGATTAAGCAGAATTTGAAGAAGATGGAGGGATGAATGTTTCAACTACTAAACAGAATCAATTTGAGGATAACAATGGATGGTCAATATGAACAAGGGGTGCTACTAAGTACCTCAAACCTTTGTTTGAGTCAATAGAATGGGACTCCAACAAGTTTGGAGTGCCAACTCAGAAAACCTTACCTCTTGATCACCTTCTAGTTGGTAAAACTCGAAAACAAGCTTCCAAGATGTTCTTTGAGACACTGGTTTTGAAAACTAGAGGCTATATTCATGTCGAACAGGGGCATCCATTTGATAGCATCAATGTTGGGTTTTTGAGCCTTCACAGCAGTTTGCAAAATGCTATGACCCTTAAAGCTTTCATAGCAGTTTGCAAATTGCTGTGACCTTTTAGCTTTTGCAGCAAACTGTTATGATTTTTTTTTTTTTTATTATGATTCAAGCTGCCGTAAATTATGTTTCCTACCCTTATTCATTTGGCACTAACCATCTCTACACTCTTCATTATATACACTTCCCTTCACCCTCACTCATAGCACTCACGTCTACACAATGTTGTGTACTCATATCATTTCCTGCATCTCCTTCACAAACACCTTCACAGCCCCTACACTTACCTGTTGTAAGTTGCAATCATACCTCTACACTAATTCTCTGTTGTCACCACCTACCACAAGCATTCACCCTGCACTTCACTCACAACAAAAATTACCCGTTCTTGCATCCACACTTGAGCTCATAACCATACTATTTGCTGCTACCCCATTATCAAGTTGGTTATATTGATGATCAACTGACTGTTGACTGGAGCATTGTAAAAAATTGATTATCATCACCTGTTTTAGCAAAGCAGTGAATACTTTAGAAGCTGAGTCTCTATATGGAGGCAAGGTTTTACAATTGGCTATCGGTGTTGTAGCTTTAAATGAGATTTTGCCCAGTTTGGTATCCCCCTCCCCTTTTTTTTATTGAAGTTTGATGTCACCATTGATTTTTGTATCTGGCATTGGATTAGGATAGAGTTTTAATAGAACCTTGGGCATATTAAAGCTAAACGTATTCTGCTTTATGGAACATCAATATATTTAAGGTTCCAAAGGGTGTCTGATTTAGTGAGAATTTTCGGTTCAATCCTCCGAGATATTGAAGTCGGTTGAACATGTTGAGAAAGAAAAAGTTAGCATTAGAGATGTTGCAGTTTCCTTTTCCTTCTCTTTTCACAGTAGTTCACTTTGAACTACTGTGATTTTAGTTTTTTTCACAACAACGCATTGGAGTTGCTGTGAATTTCTGCTCTTTGCCTTTTCATAGTAGTTCACTTTGAACTACTGTGATTTTAGGTTTTTCACAGCAACTCATTGGAGTTGTGAAATTTCCTCTACCTTTTCACAATAGTTCACTTTGAACTACTGTGACTATAGGCCTCTCATAGCAGCTCACGAGAGTTGTTGTGATGTTCATTTCCTTGCCTTTTCACAGTAGTTCACTTAGAACTACTATGATTTCATTTTTTTCACAACAGCTCATTGGAGTTGCTATGAATTTTCTCTCTTTACCTTTTCACAATAGTTCACTTTAAACTACTGTGACTATAGGCTTCTCACAGGAGCTCATGAGAGTTGTTGTGATGTTCCTTCCTTACCTTTTCATGGTAGTTCGCTTTGAACTACTGTGATTTCAGGTTTTTCACAGTAGCTCCTTAGAGTTGCTGTGAATTTCCTCTCTTGTTCTGCAGTGGTTCATTTTTGAAATACTGTGATTTTGGGTCTTTCACAGCAATTCATTGGAGCTACTGTGGTCTTTGTCTTTCACAGCAAGTTATTAAATTCGCAGTGATTCATTGAACTACTAAAATCACATCATGTGCACGGCTGCACCTATATATTCATCAGGCAATCTCATTCATTACATGTGTTCTTCTGCAAACGTTAGTGCATCATCTGGGTATTACTTCCACCTTCACAGAACTGCCAGCATTGCTGCACCTACATCATTATCACTCCAGCACCCAAACCTCCTTACTACTCCCCTATGCCTCAATGCAGCACATTGCATTAATCATTTAATCACTTATGCCTGATGCTCGTCATTTCCTGCAACCCATCCATTGTCTTACAGCCACCCCACAACACCCTTATAGCAATACCTTGCTGCACTTCATCCCATCACCGCACTACAACACCATTCACCACCATATCTCATCTGTCTACGTCTACTACCATTCATGCTCACTTTTGTTTTTTACTATTTTCTATTTTTCCATTATTATCACATTGTTTCACCTCTGTACATTTTTGTTGCAAAACACACTATTCATCTGCACTCCAGCCCTCCTTCAGCAACACAACATGCCTTCTCACATTTACTACTACATGCTAAATACTATTGCATGTTCATCCAACTTCACTGTGACCCACTATCTCATCCCACACACATTAGCATAAATATATCATCTAGGCATGTGCATATGCATTTTATCACTTAGTATTTCATAAATATTCTACATATTCACTTCTTCATTAGGATATACATGACAAGTTTTGATAGTGCATTTTCTATATTTTACAAATTTGCTTGTACTAATTCATCTTTCGCAGGAGTGCATGGAAAATTCAGGCTTCCTTTCTTAAATTAGAAAATTTGCTTCAAATATTGTAATAACTTGCTATAATGAGAATTATTTATATTTCCAGCCCTAAATTAGAATGCATGAGCATACATGTCTTAGAAATGCTTGTTTTCTTATCATTTTTCTATTATTTCGAAAATTCACGAATGGGAACACGAATGTCACGTGCACCATTCTAATAAAAGGTGATTAAATCCTAAGTTGACGATTTGCATCATTGGTCATAGTCAAAGTGTGAACAAAACTTATAATTTTCACCTTTTATGGAGTAATACTGGATCTACACTGGATCTTTTTCAAAAATCATCATATTTTCAAATATCTTCTTTCTTTATTAGAGTTTAACTTAAAATTAACTCAAGATATATATCAAAGGCCATAGTTAGGATATATTAAGAGTTAATTTCCTTTTAAACTCTACAAAGGCACCAAAAATGTGTTTTATTCTCCACTTGAATTTAAGTACAATTATTATATAATACATCTTATGACCATAGTCAGAGATGTATTATATTTTCAATCTTATTTTAATTCATTTAAAGAATGAGATATGGTTTTTAAAACCAAATTTCAAATTCTTTCATTCATTTCATCATTTAGGATAGAATTATATCATATTTTCAAGATCAAGTGATTTTGAGATATATTCTTCAAATATCTTCTTCACCTCTCAGATCAATCTTCAATTCTCATTTGTAAATTCAAAATCTTCTTTCTATTCTCAAATTCTATCTTACTTCAAAAATTCAAAACTTCAATTTCAAAGTCCAATTTGACTTTGAAATTTCAGATTCATTTTATATTCAAAGATTCAATTTCAAAGTCCCATTTGACTTTGAAAACTCAAATTCATTTCTAAATTCAGAATTCAATTCCCAATTTCAGATCACATTTCAAAGTTCATTCCAAACTTTGAGTTTCCAAATTTGTTTTTCAGAGTTCAAATTCAAATTCAACTCAATATTCCAGATCAAATTTCAAAGTTCAATTCAACTTTAAAATCCCAGATTCATCATCTGATTCTGAAAATTTGAATTTTAAATTAAGTTTATTCTCTCTTCAAATTCTCAAATTCTTTCTGTAATTTTCTGAGTTCAGATGTTCAAAAATTCGATTCATTTTGGAAATCAAGGATCAAAGCTTTTTAGGTTGGCTCTAAAAATCGATTTTGAAATTCAAAAATCAAAATTCAATCTAGATTCTCAAATCCAAACCCATCATCAAGATTTATCTGGATTTCTTGAATCCAATTCCAGTTTTTTTTAAGTTTCATCTTAAATTCTGGGTTTTTCAGATCCAATTCCATCTTGGATTCTAGATCTAATTCCCTATCAGATTTCGGATTTCTGATTCAATTTCATCATGGATTCCATATTTCACACCCAATTCTAAATTCCAAATCCCATCTAGATTTCTTCCACTTTTCATTCTGATTTCAAATTTTAAATCTAGAATTCCACTCTATTTTCCAATTCCATCTTGACTCTCAATTCTAGATCCATTTTTTTTAAACCCATATTCAACTTTCAATTTTTATTTTCTAAACTCCCTTCTTCAAATTCAGGTTCATCTCAAATCTTCGATTATTTCAAAGCACAAGATCTATTCTAAATTTTAAGTTAGAAAACCTAACTTCTCCAAGTCCATCTTCAATTTTCAAAAGCCATTTATTCATCATATTCTTCATAATTTCAAAATCACTTGGATAAAATTTCCAAATTCTTTTTAAAAGAGCATACATCTTTTGCATTTACACAAGCGTGATTCTTTGTGCATCTTTAAACTTAGAATAAATTCTTAGACAATATTTAGGCAAAGCAAAAAGGCAAAAATTCGATCCTTGGTTCGATTACCCTTGGTAAAGGCGCCAGGAACGGTCGAACCACGTACCAACGAGCGAATCGCGTCTCCCAAGTTTCCCGCAAATATTTCAAAACAGAGGCGAGTAATCTTTCAAAAAATCTTTTCAAAATTAAGGTCAAGTGAGACCTTCGTAAAAGAGTTCCTCTCTCTTCTTCCTTTTCTTTTCTCTTCTCTCTTCTCTTTCTGTCTTTTATTTCTCCTTCAAAAAGGGAAATAGAGGCTAGAAAGGAAAAAGTGGAAGAAAAGAGAGAAGGATACAAGAGGAAAAATTTTGCGATGTTCACAATCACTAATTTCCTTTGTTTTTCAATAGCTCATTTCCTGTTTTATTAACTAGGTATTAGTTGTTAATTGAGTTGCCTGAATCATTAGTTAGTGTTAGTTACCTAAAATAAGTTTGTTTTAATTAGTTTGTAATTGTAATTAGTCATTTAGATTTCTTGCATAATTTCATTCATATTTTAGCATTTAGCTAGTTTAGTATAAGTTCTACTTCTATCTCGTGTACTGCTCGTGTTCTTTTGATTTGTGCAGGATCGCATAGGAGTGGAGCGAAAGTGATCAAGTGACATGGAAGCACAAGAATAAAAGATTTTTGCTTTTATTTTAGAATTTAGGAATTTAATTCTGGGTTTGTAAATAAAGTCTTTTAAGCCCTCTGCGTAGGGTATGCATTCATTGTAATAGCCAAGTAGTTTACTTTTCTTTATAATTTTTCCATTTCGGCAATAAAGAATAGTTTAGTTGTTTGTTTGAATACAAAATATTCTCGTTCTCTGAGTTCAACTCGGTCTCTACCACTAGTGAGAGTCGGTTTTATTATTTGAGGTATGGTTTTCACATGTTCTTCATTTAAAAATCTTTTCAAAACTACAACAGATTTCAAAAAGACATCACAACCCTGGTAGGTCAGTGTAGGAGTCCAACCCTGAGTCTGTCTTAAGAAATTACCACTTTACCCATTTTCAACTAGAAAATTACCATTGTACCCCTAGGTCATCCTAGACCCATGTCAGTCAGAGTCAACTAAGCCCATTTGTAAGCTGAGAACAATTCGAATATTAGTCATTTCTAGCTCACCTGAGCTCGCAATGAGTAGACCATGTTCATTTCTGACCATTCCTTCCAAAATGGGATCATTTCTTCATAAATGAGCTCATTTCTCACTCGAATCCAAGTCAATTGTCTCTGAGTCAGTCATTCCTAGTCAGTCATATTCCTTTGAGTCTAGCTTGAGCTCACCAGGAGTTCAAGTGCTCCAGTTTCAGTTCAAATCCACTTCCAAGTATCTAGGAGCCCATTTGAGCTCATTTAGCTGGAATTGAGCTAAATCCAGTCAGTTGAGCTAGTGTTCGAGCTTCAATTTTAGTTTATCTCAGTATTACTGATCTTTATTTCAGCTCAAACCCAGCTCTGGTCTGTAATTCACTTCACTCCAGTGAGCATTTCTCGCCATTTCTCTAAAAATGACAACTTTTCTACACAGTTCAGTCTGAGAGTTCAGTTGAGTCAGTGTCTTGTCAGTCCAGTTAAGTTCTGAAACTCTAAAATACAGTTTATTTTAGTTCAAATCAGCTAAAACCCTATTTTTAGTGTTACTCTGGCTCGACAGAGACAAAAATCATTTCTTGAACCATTTTGCCTAGTTTTGTCAAAAGTATCACTTTCTGAATTGGTACAACTGTCAATCGGAGTCCAATATCCAAAATTCTTCATCTAGGGATAGCATTTTGCATGGTATTTCATATCATTTCTCATCATTTTCCATTATTTCATAACATTCCATTACATTTCATTTCATTTTCGAGATCCGAAACTCCAGTTTTGAAAATTTCAATCGAGATTTGAGTTTTAAAGTTTTCAAAAATCAATTTTAAACCCTAGGTTTCCAAAATTGACATTTTTACCTCCAGGATTCTAAATTTGGAAATATTTTCCTGAGAAAACAATCTGGATTCTTTTCAAACTTGATGTTTCAAATTCTAAACTGGATTTGCTCTGCAACGGGGTACAAAACTTCGAATTCTGAGTTTATTTCAAAAACTGCCCAAATATCTCATTTCATCCAAAATTTTTCTAAGAGACCATTCTACCCCTTTGGCCTTCAAAATGAATTTCAAAATCACTCTGTGCTCACTCCAAGATGGCTTTACCATTTGCATTTCCTTTTAATAAAAAAATTAAAAAATAAAAAAAATCTTTTATTTTATTTTGTTTTTCTCTTTATTTTTCTATTTTTCATTTTTATTCTTTTTTTGAGATATGGGACCCACAAGGGGGTCGACCCCCCCTCCCCCCCCTACTTCTCTCTCCTCTCTTTCCTTTCCCCTTTTTCTTTCCCTTTCTTTTTTTCCCTCCTCTTTTTTTCTTTCTTCCTTTTCTTCTTCTTCTTTCTTTCTTCTCTTTCTTCCCTCCTCTTCCTTCTTTCTTCCTCCCCTTGGTCGACCACTCTATTCCCCTTTCTTTCCTATTTTCTTCTTCTCTCCCTTCCTTCTTTCTTTCCTTTTTCTTTTCTCCCTTTCTTTCTTCTTTCTTCCCCTTTCTTTCCTTCTATCTTTCCCCTCTCTCTTCTTATTACTTCTTCTCTTTCCAAATCACAACCAAGGACCAGACAGTGGACTCTTTTCAGCCCTACCTATCTGTCTCTCTCTCACTTACACCCTCATTGACGTCCATTCAGACCTCTCAACCCCAACTCTATCTCCATCCACCACTTCCTTCTCTCTCATTCAACTTGGGTAGCCTTCTCCTTTAACCTTCAACCGAAGCTACAGCTGCAGCCACTCTCTAACATCCCCAACCACTCCTCCATGGCTGCTACCTCTCCACTTACCTTCAGTTTCAAGTTCCATTCGGTGCCATAGTTGCACCCTCCATAGCTCCATCAACTGCAGCTTCCACATCAAGTCCCTCCAATTGGCACCTCCAGCTTGTAGTCCTCCAGCCATGGTGACCACCTCTACAACACCTACTTGCAGCCTTGTTCCAGCCACCTTGTAGCAGCTCTTCATCCATCCAGCTACTCTTTTGCTCCAGCCAGCAGCACCATTGCATCCACGGCAGCAACCTCCAAGTCAACTCCACCTTGCTGCTACATCTCCAACACTCTTTCAGTGCCTAGCACCCACCTTCAACACCATCTCCAACACTCTTTCAGCCCCTCTCAAGGTAAAAAGGCTCTTCCCTTTTGGTGTCTATTTGCTGCCATTATCATTAATATAAAGTTGGTATATGAATCCAGCTTAAAGCTAGATTCATATAGCTAACATATTCTATTTCATGAGCTATAGTGAGAAGAGAGGCTATGAGAGGGAAGAAGACCCATCTGATGAATGGATCGGATCACTCCTCTCCACAACCACATTAAGGATTTATGATTCATATTTCCCTTGTTATCTTGTTTTATTATTCTTTTTTTTAGATGCATACTATAGGCATGGTGGTTAGTTTAATTTGTTGGTTTTGATTACACATTACATTAGTCTCATTAAAGTGCATCTAGTATTTTGTAGGGTTGTTATCAATATACGCCATGTAGTCATTATTTCATGTAGAGGGTATTCATGTTAAATCCTAAAATTTTTGTTTTAACTGTACTTGTTTGTTACAAATTCTTTGTAAAAAATCCAGATTGGTTTGATGTATGCAACTTTGTTTTAAAAATCCAAAATCACATCAGGTTTTTAACCCTCTGGATATTCCAGATTTCACTTTAGCAAACTTGAGGATCCAAGATCACCCCTATGGGAGATCTGATTCATTCCCAAAAAAATACTTTAGATTTCTAGTAGAACCTATTATCTTCTAGTATTTTTCTGGATTTTTCTACAATGATTTAGTCTCTTTCAAAAATCGGATCTTGCAGACCCCTGTAAAAACTTGGTTACATACTTGTCAGGGTCTAGACCGACCTTAATCCTCTGTGGTACTCCAATCCTTGGGTTCAATGACAAAACCATCAAAAGAGGAGTTGTTTCTAATGAACTCCTCTACCATGTTTCAGAATTTCAGGATTTTTAGGGTTCGGATTTTTATTTTTCAGATTTTACAAATTCATTAGCTAAATCCCTGTTAGTTAGATTTTATCAGAATTAGAGGTCTAATAAACCTCTGTGTCCATCCAATTCGTAGGTCCATTATAAAAATAGTCAAAAGAGGAATTGTTCCTCTGTGTGTTCGAGTCATCCTCTTAAAATTTCAGCCATTTTGGCCACTGTTTACCATTTCTCCCCAAATTTTTGTGAAAATCTGTCAGTCTGCCCTAAATTCCAGAGTCGTCGGATTCTGATCCGACTTGCCAGAGTTATAGAGCTCTGACCATAGGTCAAATCTCAAATCTGTAAAAGGAAAAAATCTTTTTCTAACTATCCTCTATCACCCCATAAAAGTTGAGGCATTTCTATGGTAGGTTAATATCCAAAATCCTGCTATCATTAGGTTAAATTTAGGGTTTTAGGCAAAAATCTTGATTTTTAGGATTTTTAATTAACTTCCATATTAAAAAAATATCAAAAAAATAATTTTTTAGATTTTATTCTGTTATTAGGGTTATTCTAGGTGTCCATGCCAAATTTTAGCCAATTCTAAGCTTATTTGCCTTTTGTGTTAGTTAATTTTTAAAATTAAAGGCGAAATTCAAAGTCTTTAGGATATTTTTACATTTTAGGGTTTTTAATATGCATATCATTATTTCATATCATGTTATATTTGATTTCCATGTCATTTGCACGCATTTGAATTTCAAAGTTTACATTTTTACAAAAATTATTTCAGAAAACCCTGATTTCAAGGCCATAGTCTTGCTATCAAGGGCATTTTGGTAATTTTGACCTCAATTTTAAATTTTCCAAACTTTGATTTTCATATTTTCAATCATATCATATCATCTTGTGCTTGATTTATTTTCATTTGAATCTCAAAATCTCATTTTTATAAAATATCTTTCTGAAAAACCCTGATTTCAAGCCCATAGTCTTGCTATCAGGGGCATTTTGGTTTTTTTGACCCCAATTTCGAATTTTCAAACTTTATTTTCATATTTTTCATTCATTTTTATCATATATTTCTTATGTTTATATCAAGGATGTATGAATCAGGGTTTACATCTGGATAATATCTGATAATTTTCCAATATTTTCGGATAAATCTAGATAAACCTATATTTTTTAGCTAACTTGTTTTCTAGTTTTGCAGAATTATTCAAGTGGAGGTCTTAGCTCTTTTATTTATTTTCTTTTATTTAATTCAATGTAATATCAGATGTAATAAATTTGGAATAAGAGTTACATTTCTGCTTAGAATAGGATGCATTGCATATGGTTTAATTTCGCAAATTTCAATATCTGATATATCATTCATGCATATTTTTTCAAATCCACTATGGTTGACATGAATGACATGTGCACAAGCTCTTAGGGAGTTGACAGACTTGGTGAAATTTGTATTCATGGCCATAGTCAGAATACGAAGGAAACCCAGATTTGTGATCTTCGTATTAGCCACATTCAGCTTACACTCTTAGGCTAACTTCAAAAATGCACTGCATTTCTCAAAAACTCAAAAGGATTTTTCTCAAATTCCTGAAAGAAATATCTTTCAAATTCATATTCATTCAGTTTAATTTACATCATTTTCTAACTCATTTTCCAATTCCATTTCAGAGAAATCGATTTTCTCAAAATTTTCTAAGTCTTTCTCAAGAATTGATTTCCTCAAGAATCTGAGCTTTTAAATGATATTTCAAGCATTTTTCAAGTTCATATCATGATTTTCCCATGTTTCCACATCCTCAATTTCAAGATTCAAATCTCAAAATTTGATTTTCTCAAAGTGTTTGAATTATCCCTGAAACTGATTATCTCAGAATTCCCAAATCTACTTTAGAAATCAATTTTCATTTCAAAAAGCAATTCAAATCTCTAAAAATTGATTTTCTCAAAGTTCCAATTTTCCTGAGAATCCATCTTCTATTCAATAGCAATTTCCAATTTATGATTTTTCCCAGAATTATCACTTTTCTAAAGTATTTTCCCAGCACATTTCAATATCAGAATCAAACATCATATTTCTCAAAATGTTCATCTTTTCAAAGATTTCATAGCACATGCCTGATTCTCTGTGTATTTTAAGAAATAGAGTATGATTTAGATAATTGAACCTAGCTAAGCACACGTTTGATCCTTGGTTCAATTAAAGGTGCCAGGAATGGTTGAACCTCGTACCGATAGGCGGATCCCATTCCACGGAATGTTTCTTTAAATTTTCAAAACGGAGGTGAGTAATTTTCAAAACCATTTTCAAAACTTTGGTCAAGTTTGACTCGCAGAATCGTTTCTCTCTCTCTTAGAGGGAGGGGAAAAATTTTGTGATGACAACAGATCACGGTAAAAAATAATCAACACTGGTGTGATCATCGCCAAATTTTTCCTCTCTCGTGGGGTTTCTCTCTCTTTTCCTTTTCTAACCTCTATTTTCCTCCTTTTTGAAGGGAGAAAAAATAAAAGAAAGAAAAGAAAGAGAGAAGAGAAAAGAAAGAAAGAAAGAGAGAGAGAAAAATTATTTTGCGCGGTCTCACTTGACCTTGATTTGAAAAATATTTAGAGATTTAGCTCGCCTCCGTTTTGAAAATATTGCGGGAAAAATGGAAAGACGGGATTCGCTCGTCGGTACGAGGTTCGACCGTTCCTGGCGCCTTTACTAGGGGTAATCGAACCAAGGATCGAATCAATGCCTTTTGCTTTGCCTAAATATAATCTAAGAATTTATTCTAACTTTAAATGCACGATGAATCATGCTTGTGCAATGCAAGAATGTATGCTCATTTTAAAAGATGTTTTGAAAATTTCCAAGTATTCTGAGATGAACTTGGTAAAGGAGTGAAGAAATGGTTGAATCTAACTTTAGAACTTGAGATAGATCAGAGAAGTTCTAAGTCTTTGAAATAATCAGAATTGAAAGAATAAATCTTGATTTTGAGAAGGAATGATTTAAAGCTTTGAAAGAAAAGGAAATGAAGTTTCAAAGTCAGAATTTGACTTTGAATTTGAACTAGAATTTTAGAAAAAGAAAGGAATACTTGGGATGAAATTGAATTTAAACTTTGAAGTTTGAGATTTAGAATGGACCTAAGAAGGTCAAATGGTATTTAAAAATATAAATGGATTTAGGAAGTTCAGATGAGATCTGAAAACGGAATTGGATTTGAAATCTAGAATTGGGAATGGAATTGGATCTAAAGATGGAATTGGATCTAAAGATGGATTTAAGATCTGAGATCTAAGACTCGATATAAAATTGGGCTCTGGATCCTAAGATGGATTTGGATCTGAAGTCTGAGATCCAAAGGTAGAATTGTATTTTAGGAAACTGGATCCAAGTTGATCTAATTTTTAGATTTGAGTTTCCAAACTTGATTTGAGAATTTGAATTTTGAATATGCGAAATGGATTCAAAAAGTCGAATTGGACTTTTGAATTTGAAGCTTGAGTCTGGAATGAATCCAAATTTCCAAATTGGAATTGAATTTGAAAAAAAATGAACTTTAGGAGTTGAATTTTGAATATACAAATGAATTTCAAAGTCAAGTTAGACTTTGAAGTTTTGAATTTGAAATTTAGAAGATGAAGAGAATCTCAAAGTTAATTTGAACTTTTGGATTTGATTGGAGTTTTGAGTGTAAAATAAATTTCAAATTCAATTTGGATCTTGAATTTGGAATCTGAATTTTGGATATAAGCTGATTCTAAAGTTTTTCAAAGTCAAATGGGACCTTGAAATTGAATTCTTGAATCCTTTTGAAAAATAGAGTTGAATTTGAAAATAGGATTTGATGAAGAAAAGAATCACTTGGATTTATGAAAAAAGAATTTTAAAAAATATGATGCGACTCTATCCTAAATGATGAATGAATTTAAATAATTTGAATTTTGGATTTTGAAAAGCTATTCCATTCTTTAAATGAATTAAAAGAAGATTTAAGATATAATACATCCTTGACTATGGTTATTGAATGTATTATATAATAATCTACATTTAAATTCAAGAGAAGAATGAAACACATTTGGTGCTTTTATAGAATTTAAAATGAAATTAACTCTCAATATACCCTGACTATCGCCATTGGTATATATTTTGAGTCAATTTTAAGTTAAATTCTAATAAAAGGAGAAAATATTTAAGGAAATATGATGAATTTTGAAAAATGGATCCAGTGTAGATCCGGTGTTATTTCGTAAAAGATAAAAATCTTAAGTTTTGTCTACATCCCGACTATGGCCGTTGATGTAAATCATCAACTCAGGATTAATTTACCTCTTACGAAATGGTGCACGTGCCATTCGTGGTCCCATTTGTGAGATTTTTGAGAAATAAAGGCAAAAAGCATGAAAATAAACAATTTATGATATTTACAATGCTCATTCATTCTATCTAAAACAGGAAATGTACATTCTCATTTAATGATCTAATTACTACAATACATGAAATTCAAATTTACAACTCTAAGTAATGATCTTTTCTTCATGTTCTCCTGCAAAAGACTTGGTTAGTATAAAAAGAGAATTGCATATATATGTCAATGGTAAAACACTTATATGTCAAGGTGTATATGATGAAGGAGATGGGAGGGGATATATATATACTTGTATTTATATATACAGACATATCAATATATATATATATATATATATATATATATATATATATATATATATATATATATGTATGTATGTATATGGGTATATATATGATCACATATATATATATATGTATATATTACACATGATATGCAGGTAGCATAGGTGTTGATGAAGAAAATCCAACAAGGAGATATACAATGTAAAGTGGTTTTATGAGAGTGAATGTCATAGACATATATGCAGCTGGGAGGTTGATTCAACATTAATACATGGATTGTTGACATACTCTTATACCCGATTGAATTCATCATATTAACGCTCAGCATTTAACACAAACTAATATATATTGCTTAACTGAAACTGTCCTGTACATCAATGCAGACTAACTCACTAACAGTTATTCGATATAGACTAACTGCCAACGCACAGACTTGATCACTTTGCACAATGTTAACCCACTCTGCTGTCACAAATGCTAATACACACTAACTGTATATACTAACTGCCAAAGATTATCTAACACACTCTATATTAATTTTTCAACAAATACTTTATTTAATGTATGTATCCAGACTACTTAGTAATGGTAGCAATCAGATTTTATCTCCGAATTTGGAGATAATATGGTAAAGTTTATATGTAGAACTCAGAGAAGAGGGTAATTCAGATGTCAAAATACGGGCATAATGCACATTATGAATATAATGTAAAGACTTCAGATATGATTATTACCAGTAGCAGCCGCTGGTTGCCCCAATGGTGACATCAATTTATCAGAGGCATCCTTGAAAGATCCTTGAATCGGTCACCCTTCATGTCTATTCAGAAACTGAGCATTCATCCATTCTTTGAAGCCATAAAACAGGGAGCCAAAACCGATGATTTATTATTTGTGATGCTGCTTTGGGGAGGAAGAGTTGCAGGACTACCTGATGCTGCTTTGAGAATCCTTCTATTAGCAGAAGTACCTATAGGTAAGATAGGTGTACGCAGGTTGCTGGGGTGTGGGGAATGGGCAAAGGTAATAGAAAAACTCATTCATGCAAGCATGCATCAAAACTTGGCAGGGAACATCATCTTCCTACCAACTAATTAAGAATATTCACGTGTCAGGTAGTATGTCATCGCCAACCAATCTGTCGCACAATGCCTCATAGCCCCAAAAAAAAAAAAATTAGAAAACAGGAGAAACAACAAAGACCACCAATGAGGAGTAATTATCCTTTAAAAAGAAAAGCCAATATGAACATAGAACATGCAGTAGGTTGATTCCAGCAATGAGATGTGCTCTTAAAAGGTTAAATGCCCTCTCAATCCTAAAAGACATCTAGTCGGAAAAGACATCTCAATCCTAAAAGACTGATGATTCAGGGGCCACTCCACTGGACCATTGGTAAAGCTTGTCAAATGGCATCATGGCTTGCAGATTTTAGGCATAAGAAAACCATTGCAGATAAGGAAATTTTTGGCCCATGTGAGCTAATCATGTTCTTTCACAAGATAAATTTGACAATACTGTTTAAACATAACCAGACACTACTGGACTTATTTATATGAGACAGTACTCTCATTATTGAATTATTGACCGATTACAGAGGCTAGAGAATGTTCAGATTTTTTTAGTTTTTTTTTTTTACTAAGCCAGCCAAACAGCAGTTACCACAAGCCAACTGGATATTCCAATTAATACAGAGATACAGAGAACACTCATCTCTAAGTAATTGTAACTCATATGATCATCAAAACTAAGTACAGATGAAGATGGCATAGAGCAAATAGATGACAAAATCATAGAATTGCAAACGGATGACCATGAAACCAAATGGATATTGAATATATTCCATATCCAAACAAAGGCCATATTGTTGTAAACAAAATATGAAACCATATAGGTGTGTAATCATCAATATTATTCACATTAATATCTATCAATACATTGTCTTATATAACAGAGATAGGACTACTATACACAAAGATCGGATGAAAACATTACACATCTGATATATAGTAAACGAGATTTACTACTAGTGGCAGTGATACAATAGCAATTCAATTCCTGTAAAAGAAAAAAAGAGGAAAGAATAGGCTGTGAAAGTGCATCAGTGACATACAAGAGAGGTGCAATGAAGTGGCATGCTGGAGTGTGAAGATATTGACAATATTGAATACCTGGGGGCTGCGCGTAGGTGAGTGAATGGAAATGGTAAGATGGGTGCAGCAACTATCACCGTGACTTGGGATTAGGGATGGCTTGCTGGGGAGTCTTTGAGGCACCGCGTAGCCTGATTGACCTGTCTGATGGCTCTATATTTGATTTTTAGCTATTAGACTCCCTGAGCAAAATCATTTGAGGCATAGCCTGGTATAGGGAAACCGTCTCTTTGTTGCAGAACGGATAGGCACTATACTGGAGACATCATTTGAATGATACCACAGGAGACAACATACAGTCAATGGAACACATGCACCCTATGGGGTGGGGGGGGGGGGGTGCGTGAGTCCTTCCAGCTACAGATTTGCTTCACAATATAGTTGCCAACAGGGTTACTGTCAATTTTATGGTTCACCACAGCATGTATATGGAGCAGATAGGAAAGAAAACCACCAGTAAAAGCTACTTGAACCATAAAATGGAAAAGAGACCAGTTCATTCATTACAGCAATAACATATTTTGAACAACTATGTGAAGAGTCAGTCTCCTGGCAAGATTATGAATTAGGCAAATTAAGTGCCTCTCTCTTCTTTTTTTTTTTACACGAGTGAACTCGTCTGTGAATAGATCAGGCTGCAGACACTACCGTGTCATTTGGGTTTACACCACTGACTGAAACCTCAGATTCAGGTTCATGCAATCATCCATTTTAGCAGGACAACTTGATGAATATGCTTATCATAAGATTACAGCCAACATATTGAGCAAATTATTCAGAGCCAACAGTCTGAATGTGAATGCGAGATAATCAGATGAGCAAAGGTTATTGAGAACTATGGCTCTCACAGAATTACAGTGAAACAATGGTTAATATGACAAATCCTAGAATGTAGGCTGCACTGAATTCAACGAAGATCTGTAAGGTACGGTGTTAATAGTCCCTGTCAAACTTAATAACGCTCAATGAGGCTTAGATTGAAGGTTATACCCCTGACGCTGAAGCCGATACCTGCAAGAGTTCAGCAAGAATTCTCGTTGGATATCAGTGAAATGCCAGTAAGCCGTGATCATTTAATTGCTGCAACTCTATTGATATGCCATCAAACGATTATTTAGGCAAAAAGGAGAAAAAAAAAGAAAACTGAGTCAATATACTTCAAAACCATCAGAGTAGAGATCAATATTCATGCAAATAAGAACAAAAATCGGTATCCAGGATTAATCAAAATGAAAGAAATACAACAGAAAAGAAACAGCAAATCGAACCAAGACGCTAACAGGGGATGGGGCAACTCTCGAATGGGAAGTGGAGCGTAAATTGAAACTAGAATTGGACAAAACTATAAATATAAATCAAAGCATAAAGTTAAAACAGAAATCTAAATACGATAATAAAACAGGAGTCAAACTAAATGGAAAGTAAAAAAAAAAATGAACCCCAAATTTGAAACGAGTTAAGACTAAAATAAACGGGCAATGACAACGCAAGCTTGACATCGAGATGTTGGAATATAATCATTTCCGTTAATTTTGCACAATATGTATAGATCGATGCTTGTTACATGCAAGATCAACACTATACGAGTGCTCTGATGAAGGAAGAACAGTAGAAGAAAATAAAATAATAAAAAAAAATGGCCCTTTGTGAACACCCCAAATTTTTCAAAGTCTTGTAAAAATGACCCTTTTTGCCCCTAACCCCGTTTTCTGAGAAAATCAAGTTATTTCTTCAGATTTCTGGATTAGGTTCCACATTGACATATTAAAAATCAACTTCGGGTCTCAGCCCCGTTGTCCGATTTCCAAAATAAAAGCACAAAAATACCAAAAAAAATGATTTTGAAAGGCTCGGGTGGCTCATCCGGCACTCTGTTGGATCCTCGACCCTATATTTCTCAATTTGAGGTTGTAAACCTCGAATATTTCTCAAAAATTCGGACATAAACCCATTTTCTGAAGAAATCAAACCCAAATTTCTCAGAAAACCTTTCTCTTTGTAAGTATTTCTAAAAAAATTATAAAATGACTTTTTAATCCCTAATTTTTTTTTTAGTTACATAAAATGAAGAAAAAGAACAAAAAGAAAAACAAAGAAGAGAAAAATACAAAAAAAAAAAAATTGGAGTAAGCCTCTCTCGTTTCTTATAAAAAACCTCTTTTTTTTGCAAAATTTTCATGAAAGAGCACTTTTTTTGGAAAAACTCATAAAAAGACCTGAGCCCCCCCCCCGTTACGGATTTTTTTTAGGGTTTTGAAAATTTTTGCAGGGGAGGGGCTGGCAGGCGCCTCCCTGCAGCCGCCTCCTTCCTCCCGATTCTCTCTGTCTCAGCCTCCACCGAAACCACCTCTCTTCATTCCCATCCACCTTCACCTCCTCCATGTGCGCAACCTCTTTCCCCGCCGTTTATCTCTAACAACCCCATCCTTCCTGAATCTTCTCCATCTTCTTTAAAATCGGCAAAAGAAGAAAACCCTAGGGACCCATCTTCTGCCCCAGCACCCCTCTTCTCCTTCACGGATCCGTTATCATCCCTCCACCCTTCTGTATATACGCTCTTCTCTTCTCAAATCCCCTTTTCTTCTTCATTTCATTTCAGTTCTGAAGGGAGTCCGACAGCAGACCCATCTCCTATCCCTTCAGTCGTTCTTCTCTGCTTCTTCTTCTTTCTTTGGTTTATTTCCCCGACAACTGGAGGAAGTTGACTCTGCTTCAGAAATCTCAAGCGATCCGGTGGGAGCTTCTTCAGCATTCATTCCTCCGACCTTATCCAAAAGAAATTCGGCAGCTCCCCTTTCATCGAGAGCCTCTGTAGCTAAGAGGAGTCGACCAATCTCGAAAGTTACAGCGGAAGGATACTAATCATCCCACAACGCCAAGAAGGTCCTCATGGTTGAAAAAAAAAATCGCTACTCCTTTTTATCCAAATATCTGCAACGCTTCGGTGAGTGTCACTTTCCTCTTTCATTTCGCTTTTCTTTGCAATTAGTTTTTCTTTCTGTCATCTCGATCTCCATTAACGCACCCTAAAGGGGATTGAGTTGCTCATAGTAATGTCAATCCCTGTCTTGTGCAACAGTGATGGAATATTTATTCCAATAATTGTTTGTATTTATTAAGTCCCTCTGGTTATTCTCTTTTTGGATTAAATATTTGTTCATATATGATCTTCTCGTTTCATTATCATTAGTAATGTGAGTATGTGGTTTCCTAATCACCCGTCTTTGATTTTCTATTTAGATTCTCTTCTGGTTGTTTCGAGTGTTTTTCTCATTTTGGAAATTCTCCTCTGCTGATCTGTTTTGATCGATTTATTTATTTTTTTTTATTTTTTTTTATTTGCATTAACCTTGTTTCTCTGCTTTCTGTTTAGACATCCTGTTATATACTTTTGCTTATTATCTTTCTGATTGTATTTGCATTTTAAGGTTTATTGAAATTTTCCCATGCAATTACCCTTGGCTTCATTACGTTTTCATGGCATACGGTGTTTTCTCTTGCTTGGTTCACCATTTCGCTTCCAGGGCAACTTTGGATGTCCTGTTCAGGTAGGGAATAATGGCAACGTGGATCTCATAATCAAAATTCTTAGTTTAAATTCTGACGAGAGTATCACATGGTGGAAGAGGGTTACTTGATAAGCCAACATCGTGTAACGCCCGTGGAATAAATCGAAGGACATAAGGTTCAAAGATGACCTATGTATCCTTACAGGTTCAGGGATTGGTATTAGTTAATGCTGGCCATGGTGCCGGAAAGAGTGGGTCAGTACACCAAACCGAGCCGGGAGTCTGGAACTTAGCAGATAAATCAGAAGCTGTAACAGAATCACACCACTATTTTGCCTGATGGTCCCTCCTTATCCCTGCCATTTAGTTGTGTAGCCTCCATCATTTTAATTACCTGCTTGTCGTTTATCTGCAGGCATCTCATGTATATGGTCATCCTCATTCTTTCATCACTGATATCATGATCCAGGGACATTGAACGATCTGCTGGTTCAGCCACAACCCTCATTCAGGTCAGTTAATAATCCTTTAGCCTGGCGTAAGTGCATGTTTTCTTTGAATGACAATGAGTATATTGTAAAGGATTCATTAGGGGTTACGTTCATAACCCTTGGGAATCAGGGATATTGTTGAAACTGTATGTAGGAGTGTAATTTCTGTTTATTATTGTTTTCCAGTTATTTATATATGTTCATCGCTATTCACCTCTTGCGCATATATGTTTTCAAATTGTCGATAGCCACAACATACTCCCGACCCCACGGCACTTTTTTTTCTGCTATTTTTGCAATCATTTGCATATCACAAATACCTGTAGCATTCATTCTCTCATCTTGTATATCTACTTACACAGCATACTTCAATATTTATCTGCCATGATTTCATTCCCAATATTACTTATAGCAGTCACCAGTTATCTCCTGGGCATAACAATGTATCCCACAGTAGTTTTGCCTTATACACTAAAACAATGTAGGAAGGCCCCATTATAACCCAATCACCCATTACAGCTGATATATATCACGTGTACAAGGCTTTGGGGCCTGGTTCTATAGCAGACATTTCCGCGGTACTCTCTTTGAAAGCCTTTTTCATTGCTTCTTATAATGGTTTTGAGTTGTAGATTGATATCCATAATATTCCAGTGGATAATAGGATACGAACGCTTGCTTAGTCAGATCGTTTTTTTCCCTGTGTTCCTGAAATTAACAATGCTGGAAAGAATTGTGCAGTGAACATGATAAAATCTTCTCTCCTGGGTGCGTGACTGGGATTGCTAGATAGACAGTTTAAGAAACAACGGGGGGCTGCCTTTGGATGCGTTGAAGGATAAAATTCAGTTCTTGACATTTTTTTTGTTGTTTGTATATTTGTATAGAATGTAGAGCCTGCGTGAAGGAGGTGAACTAGTGATACAAACTGCATTCCATTTGTGCATACTTGCATTTTTTGTACTCATTTATCACATTTTTTTTTTACTGTTGCACATTGTCACCAAACACCTTACTTCTCAGTCCTTTCATTTACCTCCACTTTCAACATTTCACCTTTAGCCTTCAGCACCATCTTCATTACCAACTCACTCTATCACCACCATTGTCACACTGGTTCACACCATACTTTCATAGCCACCCCTGCAGAACTATCTCTACTGCTACACATCCACTATATGCTACCATAGTTGCACTTCACAACCATCACACATCATATATTGTCTTTACTTCACTGTTAACATATCCCATATCTCATAGCATTGCTGTAACAACATTTGACATCACCACATCACTTGTCCACTTGCAGCAATACCCAGCATTGTTGTGCCTCCTTTCTGTTATATCATCCCTCTATAACTCCTTACATGTTTGTAATAGTGCCCCTGCACTATCGGGTTTTCATCTGTACATACTTGCAGTAGTGTTTAAGCACTGTTGTAATCCTGATTTAGGTACCTTCATAAGTGCTGATCATCTCCAATGTTTAGGCTGAAGTCTTCATTCAGTTCAACTATGCATTATTTTGCGTTTGTTGGGACCTCATTGCCTGTTTATACTCTCCACTATTTGCCCCTTTACTATTTGTAAAGAACATACTGCTACATACCCCATGGCTCATCTCACACCAACAAGGGTTTTCCTAATAATGGTTGGCACCACAGTGCCTACCTTGCTGCCATTGTTTGGCAGAAAAATCTATCATCAGCACCATCTGGTCCACAGCCACCTTGTGGCTATCTACCACATCATTACCCAAATTAGGCCATCCTGCTGCAAACAACACAGTAGCAGTACCCAAAAACTTGTTGCAGCCTTAGTAATATCACTTCCCCCACACCTTAGCACATCTCTCCATTGAATATACCCCTATATGTATATATATATGCCTATACATAGACATACACATTTATGTGAATATACCTGTATATGTATGTATATATATGTATGTGGGTATATAGATATCTTTTCCCATCCTTTTATCATTTTCATCGTTGGACTCCTATATATATATATGATTTTCCCTTTTACTAACCTGGTTGTTTTACAGGAAACATGTAAAAGATATCATTATTTGGGATTGTACATTTGATTTTATCCATTCTAATTGTTAGGTTGGAATAAAAATTTATATTCCTTGCTCTAGGAAGAATGAATGAGCATCATAGAATACCATGAATTGTTCATTCCATGCATTTTTTTTCTTTTTCCTTATTTCTCAAATTCTCACAATGGTGAAACACGAATGGCACGTGCACCATTTCATAAAAGGTAAGTTAATTCTAAGTTGATGATTTACACCAACGGCCATAGTCGGGGTGTAAACAAGACTTAGTATTCTTATCTTTTATGAAATAACATTGGATCCACACTGGATCCTCTTTCAAAAATCATCATATTCTTCAAATATTTTACCTTTTATCAGAGTTTAACTTAGAATTAATTCAATATATATACCAATGGCCATAGTCAGGGTATATTGAGAGTTAATTCCATTCTAAACTCTATAAAAGCATAAAAATATGTTTCATTCTTTATTAGAATTTTAAATATAGATTACTATATAATACATTCAATGACCATAGTCAAGGATGTATTATATTTTCAATCTTATTTTAATTCATTTAAAGAATGAAATAGCTTTTCAAATTCCAATTTCAAAATTATTCAAATTCATTCATCATATAGGATAGAATTGCATCATATTTTCAAAGCTTCTTATTTTCAAAAACTCCCAGTGATGTTAATATCCTCTTCAATCTATCTTCGATCCTTATCAAATCCAATTCATCCTTTTCATTTTCAAAACTCAATCTCATTTTCAATCTCAAAGTTCAATTTAACTTCGAGATTTCAAAGTCATTTTTTTCAAAATTCAAATCAAATTTCAAAGTCCAAATTGACTTTGAAATTCCAAATTCATTTTATATTCACACTTTCAATCAAAATCAAAGTTTAAATTAACTTTGAGATTCTTGATTCATTTTCAGAATTTAACTCCAAATCCATTTTAGGATCTAGGATTCAACACTCGTGTTAGATCTCAGACTCCAGATCCAATTCCCCCTCAGGATCCAGACTCCGATTTCACTTTGGATCTTAGACTCCTGGTCCAAATTCCATCTTAGGGTCTAGAACCCAACTCTACATTGGATCTCTGACTTCAGATCCAAATTTATCTTAGGATCCAGACTCAAACTTCACTTTGGATCTCAGACTTCAGATCCAAATCCATTCTTTAGGATCTAAAACCCAATTCACCTCGGATCTCGAATTTCAGATCCAAGTCCAGTTTAGGATCCAGAATCCAATTCTACTTTGGATCTCAAACTTCAGATCCAATTCCATCTTAGGATCCAGAGTCCAACCCTATCTCGGATCTCAGATTTCGGATCCAAATATCATCTTGGATTCCAAATCTTGAATCCAATTCCATTCAAAATTCCAAGTCCAAATTCCACTTTTGAATTCCAATTCTAAAAGCCAGCCCCATTTTATTCAAGCCAAAGTTCCTATTTCAGATCCTAAATCCAAAAATCAACTCAAAACTCTATTCAGAATCCAGAATTTGGATTCAGATTTCATCTTGAAATTCCAACTGTTCCAAATCCCATTCCTCAATTCCTTTAAATCCCCCACATTTCCTTCTAAAACTTCAAAGTTAGAATTCAATTCCATTCCAAGTATTCGTTCAAGTTCAAAACTTTCAAATTCAAAGTTCATTTACGACTTTGAAATTTTCTTTCTTCTTTTCAGTTTCAAGATCATTTCTCTCAAAGATCCAAATTCATTTTCCTAAGCTCTGATTATTCTAAAAACTTAGAACTTCAAATCTTAAGTTCTAAGTTAGAAAACATTTCTTCACTTTATCGGATTCACTTGGGAATTCTTCAAAACATTTTTCAAAAAGGAGCATACATCTTAGCATTTGCACAAGCATGATTCATTGTGCATTTAGATTTAGGATAAACACTTAGATAAAATCTTTGCAAAGCAAAAGGCATAAAATTCGACCCTTGGTTCGATTACCCCTGGTAAAGGCGCCAGGAACGGTCGAACCTCGTACGGACGAGCGGATCCCGTCTCCCAAATTTCTCGCAAAATATTTCAAAAATGGAGGAGAGTTATTTCAAAATATTTTCAAAATTAAGGTCAAGTGAGACCCGCAAAAGAGTTCCTCCTCTTCTCTTCTCTTCTTTCTTTTCTCTTCTCTCTTTTCTTTCCGTCTTTTATCTTTTCTCCCTTCAAAAAAGGAGGAAAATAAGAGGTTGGAAAGGAAAAGAGAAGGATGAGAGAGAATATTACGAGAGGAAAATTTTTGCGATGATCACACCCTTACCCCGAATATGAGGAACAAAGTGAGAAGGATTCCTTCCTTGTGCTTTCCCCGGGCGAGATTCCTTTCCACCGATTAAGAGGAGCGATTAATCGGCTCCTGTTGATGAGATTGAAAGTCCCTCGATCGGCCAGAAGAGGAGCTAGGGGGAAGACGAAGGGAAAGGAAGAAGAGGGATTCAATGAAATGAAGATCAATGGAGAAGTGAAGAAGGATGTTGCGGTGATGGAATGGATCGAACGGATTTACGAAAGGGGAAGGGTGAGAGTAGATTGAGAAGCTAAAGAAGGTGTGGGGGTGAGGAAGCGGTATTGCTGAAGGAGGAAAATGGGAAGGTGATAACGGATCATCTTCATTTTTGCCTCCGCCGGTTCTTAAAGAAGGGGAAGAAGCATCTCGAAAGGGAGGGCGTTTGTTGTTGGAGATGAAGGGTGAATGGAGGTTTTGGTTGATGGGTGGCTTGGGTGAGACCTCTTGGAGGATTCAGTGGAAGCCATGGAGGAGTGCGACTGAGTGAAAGAGAGGGGCGAGAGTTAGGGTTTTCAAAAAACCCTAACTCGACTCTTAACCTCAAATATAAGCTTTTTCCAAAAAAGGGCTTCTTTAAAAAGTTTTTTTCTAAAATGCGTTTTCAAAAACTATTTTTTTTTGCGATTTCCTTCCTTTTTTTCTGAATTTTTCGTTCTTTTCTCAATATTTTTATTTTTTTGTATTTTCGGAATGAAAATCTAAGACTTTACGAAAAAACAAAGATTAGACACTAATTTTTGTATTTTTCTGAGAAACATTTACAAAAGCATTTTTTCTGAAAATTTCGAACCATTTCGGGGAAATTTCTTCAGAAAAAAGGTTTTTGACCCAGGTTTTGAGAAAATGTTCGAGTTTTGACACTCGAATCGAGAAATTCATTGTGATGGATCCAAACGGATGTCGAATGGACTATCCGAGTTATTTAAAGGCTATTTTTGGTATTTTCTATAATTTTAATTTAAAATTTGAACAAGGAGATTCAGATTTGGATCTGGACAATGGATCCAGATCCAAAATCAATTTATACATACGGAATGAATTTAATTTCAATAAAACTAGAGGAATGAGCTGGAATTTAGATTTGAAATGACCCATTTGCTCAGAAAATGATATTAGGGGCAGAAAGAGAATATTTAAAAGGTTTTGAAAAATTTGGGGTGTTCACAGATGCCCCTCTTTGCTACTAAGCCGGTTGAAAGCCGAGCTTAGTGGCAAAGAAAACACTCCAAATTTTGAAAAATGCCCCAGTCAGCAGATCTGAACTGGGTGTGGAAGAATTATGGCTTTTCAGGCTTAAAGTCTTGTCCTGAATGGCTTGGGAGGATGAAATCCTCGAAAATGATATGATTGAGCAGAAAATGAGGAAATTGTGATGGGACTTTGGGTGATGATCCCGAAATGATGAAAGATATGAGTTTTGATCAAGTCTCATGAGTGAGGCGAGATCAGCTTCTTGGGAATGACGCAGGTTTTAGCCCTTAGCCTGGATGGGACGAAGATATATCAAGATAACCTGAATGGGGAAAGGGATATGTGACGACCTTGAGGGGACATTTTTGAGAAAATGCCTCATGAGATGAAGCTCAAATAAGACTTTATCCTAAATGGATATACAAAGCATGGTTTTCTCGATGGAAAGAACCATGATGGGACTTGGAAGGAAAATACCTTGTCAAAATGAGACTCAGGTTTAACCCAAACCTGAAAAAGGATGGTACCTCGATGCACGAGGTTCACGCTTAACCCTTAACCTGAAGGGGACGACCATACGGACTCCTCGAGTGGAGGGACCATGATGGGACCTTTGGAATTTGGATGAACAAATCCGAAAGGGGTTTGCGAAAGGAGGAAGGAAATGGGGTTCCCTAAAGCTTTGAAAAAGGGATGAACTTGGACGTCTCATTGCTGAGACTAAATCAGCTTTTGAATTTAATGACCTCTCGCAGGGAGTACATGTTTGACCCTTAGCCTGAGTGGGAACAACCATACGGATTTCTTGAAACCGTGATGGGACAGGAGAGATACTTCAACTGAATGGGGTAACTCTTCTGGAAGATATAAACAACGCTAGGTTGCACCAAAAATGGATATCGAATATTTATTTCATTCTTTAGAATATCTAGAAAATTTTGCCAATAGGATAAATTTACAGTTGACTTCAACGCTTAAAAATGTGTACATGTGTGCAAAGATATCCCCTCTTTTACCTAGAGTATTTCCTCCAACGAGGTTAACTTCTCGGTCTTTAAGAGTCAAATTCAAAATTTTAGCGCTGATGATTTTCTTCAAGGAAGCAATCAATTTCCTTGATATAAGAAGAGAAGAAATATTCTCAATTTCATAAAAACAAGTAGTGAAAAGACATTGATAAAAGAATTTTGCATGAGAAAAGATGACTTCTGGCAATTTCGGCAGTTTGATATCTGGGCGTTTTCCCATGATGATCTTTTTTTGCACTCCTTTTTTTTTTGAGTTATTGAACTTTTTCGAGCTTTTACATCATCCTTCATTTTGGAGATGTCCTGACTTTTCTCTCTTTTTCAGGGAAGGGCACGTCACAAACTCCTTCATCTTGGAGATGCTCTGATCCTTCTTTTTCTCAGGGATTATATATGATGGTATTGGCTCAAAGGTCTTTAGATGATAGCAGAAATCAAATATCATTTAGGGTTTGTCGGTAGGTTCATCACACTCGCCTTCATCTCGACGGTGATCTGAACTTTCCCTAGAAGGATCCTTCACAAACTCCTTCATCTTGGTAGATGATCCAAATCTTCTTTGACCCAGGGGGTCTACTCGCTTAATTCGCCTTCATCTTGATGACAATTGAGAGATCTCTTTTGCAGATATTTGATTGCAACTTTAGAATGAGGAGATATGGATTAAGTGGGTTTTTTGTAGCTCAGGATATTTCCACTGTCTGATTGCCAGAAAATCATCTTTAAACACGCGTCATAGCCATGATCAATATCAATTCGCTTCTGGCTTTTCAACGTCATCGAATATTTCTTTCGCTAATCATACCAAGGATATTTCTTTCATCCTTTTGGTTGATCAATAGGGAAAAGATTTGAATTTTACCTCTTTTCCACAAAAGGTTTCACCCTTTTGGAAAGAAATACTAGAGGTAATCAGAGGTGATTCTTTTGTGTAATAAGAATATTGGAATCAACAAATATTTTTAGCAAATTGGCAAAGTTTTCATGATTCTATGTGAAATATTTACTCAATATGGATTTTGATGCGACCTTTAGTTGAAACTTGGGAAGGAATATTTAGATTTTTGTTTTGACCGACCAGCTCGAAAGCAGGATTTGTTTGGAAGTATCAGCTCAAAAGCAGGATTTTGATTGGAAGTACCAGCTCAAAAGCAGGATTTTGATGGAAGTACCAGCTCGAAAGCAGGATTTGCTTGACCGACCAGCTCAAAAGCAGGATTTGATTGCCCGACCAGCTTGAAAGCAGGATTTGATTGCCCGACCAACTCGAAAGCAGGATTTTGATTGGAAGTACCAGCTCGAAAGCAGGATTTGATTGCCCGACCAGCTCGAAAGCAGGATTTTTTGGAAGTACCTGCTCGAAAGCAGGATTTGTTTGCCCGACCAGCTCGAAAGCAGGATTTGTTGGTAAAATGATTGGTATTGATATAGTTGTGACCCGAAGGCTTGTAAATGATATACTTTGATGAAGTTGTGACCCGAAGGCTTGAAGATGATAGACATTGATAAATTGGTAACCCGAGGGCTTGATAATGAAAGACATTTGATGAATTGATAGACATTTGATGGAAAATTAGTATATAATAGACAATGATTCAAGTTTATCCCTTAACCTGAAAGGGAAGGAGATTTTTTTTGAGGATATACTTGAGACTTGAATTCAGAAGAGATATGACGAGATTTATGTTTTAGGATTTAGATGGACCTGCACATTTGGCTGTATGCGGTCCAATTTTCAGGATTAACCCCTTGTCCTGGAAAAAAGAATAAAATTTAAACAGATAGAAGAAAATAAAATTTTGATGAAATATTGATAAACAATGGAGAAATTTTTGAGGGAATTTATTTGCTTTGTAAAAGAATTCTCACAAGCAGCATTTGTTGCTCCTATGAGCGATCTCAGGATTATCCCTTATCCTGAGAAAGAATACCTCGAATGTCGAGGTTCAGGTTTATCCCTTAACCTGAAAGGGGAAAGAATAGAATTTAAGAAAAGAAATTTAGAAAATCAATTTGATGAGACTTGTATTTGCAAAAAGAATTCTCATAGGTAACATCATTGCCCCTACGAGAGGTCTCAGGATCATCCCTTATCCCGAGTGGAAAAAAGAATAAAATTTAAGAAAATTTAATAAAGGAAAATTGATATAAATCTACAAAGAATCAATAAAGATTGGCAAAACGTGTATTTACAAAAGAATTCTCATAGGTAGCGTTATTGCTCCTATGAGGGGTTTCAGGATTTTCCCTTATCCTGAATGGGAAAAAGAAATAGAATTTAAGAAGGTGAAGAGAAATTGATATAAATTTAGAAAATCAATAAAGGTTGACAAAACTTGTATTTACAAAAGAATTCTCGTAGGTAGCATTATTGCTCCTACGAGGGGTTTCAGGATTTTCCCTTATCCTGAATGGGAATACCTCGGACAACGAGGGTCAGGTTTATCCCTTAACCTGAGCGGGAAAAAGAATAAAAGAATACCTCATGGGAAAGAGGCATCAGGTTTATCCCTTAACCTGAAAGGGTAAAGAATTGATAATATTTAATAGAATTGAGGAAAATTTTGATAAAACTCGATAAGACTTGATAAAATTGATGTAAACTTGATAAAAATATGAATAATGAATGAAACTGATAAAATATCAAATTTAACTGAAAATTTATAAGATTTAAGAGAAAAAGGAGTTTTTTCTGATCCTGCCTGCATATGGGATCTGGAAAAAAAATGTTTATTTCAAAGATAAGTGGGAAAGTATTTTTTTTTTTGGAGAAAGTCCACTGTAAGGAGAATGATCAGTGCGAGATCTGATCCTTTTAAAAGGAATCATCATGAGAGATCATCATGAGGGTTAATTTTGAAGATAATGGTTTTGAAAAACCCATTTTAAGAAAAATCAATGTGATAGTTTGCTTTGAAGAAGATTAGATCAAAATATTGAATTTTTGGTGATCATGAAGAAGTTTTTGCAGAAATTCTCAAGATTTTTATGATTTCGAAAATCCTCATAGGTAATATCATTTCTCTCATGATGATGTTTTTAGGATTGTCCCTTAATTTAAAAAGAATATGAGAAATACAAATTTTTCTAAAAATAAATGCCCCATCGTGACAAAAGATAGAGGTATTTGATATCAACAGGTATGAAAAAAAATTTGACATTTTCATTGATAGGAAAACATTAATAACAACGACTGAAATATTTACAAGCCTGTTGATCAAAAGGTCACAAAAGACTGGGACTGAGTTGTCCCTATTAGGTGACTGAAAAGAGAGAAAGCATAAAATATTGAAATGGTTCGGGAAGCGGGAAGCTAGGCCAGGACGGGTAGCTACTCTTCTTCTTAATCTTCCACCAGCAGCTTTTTGTCAATGCAGTCTTGGACAATGTTTTTGAAAACAAAGCAGTGCTCGATGTCGTGCCCCATCGCCCGATGGAATTTGCAGAACTGATCCTTGAACCTTCCCATAGTCACAGGTGGATCTGCTACCTTGGGAAGTTTAACCATCTCTTTTGTTGTCATATACTCAAGAACTTCCTCAAGTGTTTGCTCTAAGGGGGTAAATTCGCGGTCATATCCCCAACCATCATGCTTTAGCTTTCCTTGGGGATTAGACTCTAACTGGATGCTCGAGGGAGGGCTGCCATTCTGCCTGCTGATCCCACTCTTTTGACTAGAACAGTCATCTCTGCCTGACCCGCCAGTGTGGTTCTTTCGGCCACCTCTTTTGTTTTTGCCATTATTGTTGGAGGAACTGGTAGAAAAGGTAAAGTTGGTTTTCTTTTTCACATCTTGACTGCCTCCTGCCAAGGTGATGCCATGATAGGTTCCATTCTCTAATCCCATTTCGAGCCATTCGACTCGCTCTATTAACTTGATGAAAGATTTAGACGGAGAAGTGGAGATCAGACCCTTCAGAGGTTGAAAGAAATTGTTCAAAATTATTGAGAGTGCATGCCCCTCTGATATCGGATCTTTCATCCGGTTGCAGGTAGATCTCCATCTATGAATGAAATCCTTTGCCCTCTCATTGTCATTTTGCTTTAGGTTGAAAAGATGGTTGAGGATAGGCGGAGCCTCAGTATTGAAGAGAAACCTTTCAATGAACAAGTTGATGACTTTGTCAAATTCTCGCAATTCAATCGGGTTGATGTGGTCGGCATACCATCTTGCTGCAACTCCCTCTAGACTGCGTGGAAAGCATAAGAATAAAGCCCTATTGTTCTTTCTGAATCGGTTGGACTCGGCGAAAAATGTGGCCAGATGAGCCTTGGGGTTGCCAGTCCCATCAAATTTTATGAATTTACGAGGAAGATCTTCCCAGTTGTCATCTCCTTCTAGGCCGTCATAAAAATCTGCACTGGTGTAGCTCTTTTTGCCTTTGTCCTGGGTTTGTAAGTCTTTGATCGCATGAGTCATTTCTCTCATTTTCTCCTGTATCGGATCTTCTACTGGGATCTGACCTTTGGCTTTGCTTGCTGACTCGTGCCCCTCATTGATTTTCTTGGGCCGATACAAGGGATTGTGAAAATATGTCGGCTGCTCTTCCTCTGGGTCCTCCTCTGCTGACTCTGAAGTGTTGTCATACTGAACTTGCTTCTTGCTGACTTTTCCCTTGGCTTTGTTTTTAGAAGATATTTTCTCAGGGTTTTCCTCAGCTTGTTCAGACATCATTTTGGCCATCACTTTCCAAAACAACTTGTATGTAGCTGTATCAACATTGCTTTCTGCTTCTTGGCCGTGCTGCTTGGATGACCTAATGGAGTTCATTTCTTCTCCTTCACTGTCGCTTTGCTGGGGTACTGTTTCCTTTCCAGTCCTTGCCCGAACCATGATGAAATGTCAATGTCCTCTCTGAAGGTAAGAATGGGATATTTAGGAAAATTTTTTAAGGAAAATTATGATAAAGGAAGAAATCAAAGTCTGATGATGAAAATATCCCATTACGAGGGATCGGGTTGTCACCCAAAAATTTGTGACAATCACATTGTTTTTCTGAAAAACAAATTTTTAATTTTGAAAGGGACATATCCTGACAAAAATTTATTTTATCACAAAAGAATTTTGAAAAAGGATATTTTAAAGAAAAATCTGAAGAATTGCAGGCAGGATCAAAGAATTTGAAGAAATCAGAAGAATAAATGGAAGATACATCTGGGTTTAAAAAGAGAAAATTTTGAATAATATATACCCAGGGTTTTGGAAAATATAAGGAAGATATATATATAAAATATCATATAATCACAGATATACAAGTAAGGATATACAAACAACACTCCCTAAAGCTGACTCTATATGCAATATTTGAAATGGCAAATAGGACCTTAATCCTAACTCTAAGATTTATATCATCTGATTCCAATTAAGGTACGCCGATATACTCAAGCCGAAGCTCGAAGTACGTGGCATATAAGATATCTCTCCGGTTCTAAGGTAAAGGCTTCCCAACATCCTTGAGCACCTACCGATATACCTCGGACTATGGCCCTTAGGTACGTGGTAGGGGGGCACGAGCCCAAATAAGTGGTCCAGTTGTGAGGCTCTCCCGAACTATGGTTCAGTGAGACAGCCCAGCAACGTGAAGACCGGGACAATATAGGTAGGGATGTTTTCAAAATATGATCAACATGCAATAAAACAGGAAAGCTCTAATGCAAGTCCTAAAAGAGATAGATTTAAATAAACAGAAGCATACACTTGCATACATTGTTTGCATTCAATCCCTAGAATTGAGGAGAGTTGTATTTAAGACCTAAGTCTAATGTGAGCATGGAATAATCTCCTCAATATAGTCCTACCAAACCATACTTAGATCCTATATGCAATGATGTCAGCTTAGGACAAAATCTAGGCTTCCTAAGGTTTGCATGAAAATGTAGCTGACATATGTTAGAATAAAGATTTAGATTATATAAAGGCAAAGCAAAGGCATAGATTCAACCGGACGAAGACGAGTCCCATCTCGGTCGCCAAAACTGTGATCATCGCCAAATTTTTCCTCTCTCGTGGGGTTTCTCTCTCTTCTTTCTCTTTTCCTTTTCTAACCTCTATTTTCCTCCTTTTTGAAGGGAGAAAAAATAAAAGAAAGAAAAGAAAGAGAGAAGAGAAAAGAAAGAAAGAGAGAGAGAAGAATTATTTTGCGCAGTCTCACTTGACCTTGATTTGAAAAATATTTAGAGATTTAACTCGCCTCCGTTTTGAAAATATTGCGGAAAAAATGGAGAGACGGGATTCGCTCGTCGGTACGAGGTTCGACCGTTCCTAGCGCCTTTACCAGGGGTAATCGAACCAAGGATCGAATCTGTGCCTTTTGCTTTGCCTAAATATAATCTAAGAATTTATTCTAACTTTAAATGCACGATGAATCATGCTTGTGCAATGCAAGAATGTATGCTCATTTTAAAAGATGTTTTGAAAATTTCCAAGTATTCTGAGATGAACTTGGTAAAGGAGTGAAGAAATGGTTGAATCTAACTTTAGAACTTGAGATAGATCAGAGAAGTTCTAAGTCTTTGAAATAATCAGAATTGAAAGAATAAATCTTGATTTTGAGAAGGAATGATTTAAAGCTTTGAAAGGAAAGGAAATGAAGTTTCAAAGTCAGAAATGGACTTTGAATTTGAACTAGAATTTTAGAAAAAGAAAGGAATACTTGGGATGAAATTGAATTTAAACTTTGAAGTTTGAGATTTAGAATGGACCTAAGAAGGTCAAATGGTATTTAAAAATATAAATGGATTTAGGAAGTTCAGATGAGATCTGAAAACAGAATTGGATTTGAAATCTAGAATTGGGAATGGAATTGGATCTAAAGATGGATTTAAGATCTGAGATCTAAGACCCGATATAAAATTGGGCTCTGGATCCTAAGATGGATTTGGATCTGAAGTCTGAGATCCAAAGGTAGAATTGTATTTTAGGAAACTGGATCCAAGTTGATCTAATTTTTAGATTTGAGTTTCCAAACTTGATTTGAGAATTTGAATTTTGAATATGCGAAATGGATTAAAAAAGTCGAATTGGACTTTTGAATTTGAAGCTTGAGTCTGGAATGAATCCAAATTTCCAAATTGGAATTGAATTTGAAAAAAAATGAACTTTAGGAGTTGAATTTTGAATATACAAATGAATTTCAAAGTCAAGTTAGACTTTGAAGTTTTGAATTTGAAATTTGGAAGATGAAGAGAATCTCAAAGTTAATTTGAACTTTTGGATTTGATTGGAGTTTTGAGTGTAAAATGAATTTCAAATTCAATTTGGATCTTGAATTTAGAATCTGAATTTTGGATATAAGTTGATTCTAAAGTTTTTCAAAGTCAAATGGGACCTTGAAATTGAATTCTTGAATCCTTTTGAAAAATAGAGTTGAATTTGAAAATAGGATTTGATGAAGAAAAGAATCACTTGGATTTATGAAAAAAGAATTTTAAAAAATATGATGTGACTCTATCCTAAATGATGAATGAATTTAAATAATTTGAATTTTTTATTTTGAAAAGCTATTCCATTCTTTAAATGAATTAAAAGAAGATTGAAGATATAATACATCCTTGACTATGGTCATTGAATGTATAATATAATAATCTACATTTAAATTCAAGAGAAGAATGAAACACATTTGGTGCTTTTATAGAATTTAAAATAAAATTAACTCTCAATATACCCTGACTATCGCCATTGGAATATATTTTGAGTCAATTTCAAGTTAAATTCTAATAAAAGGAGAAAATATTTAAGGAAATATGATGAATTTTGAAAAATGGATCCATTGTGGATCCGGTGTTATTTCGTAAAAGATAAAAATCCTAAGTTTTGTCTACATCCTGACTATGGCCGTTGATGTAAATCATCAACTCAGGATTAATTTACCTCTTACGAAATGGTGCACGTGCCATTCGTGGTCCCATTTGTGAGATTTTTGAGAAATAAAGGCAAAAAGCATGAAAATAAACAATTTATGATATTTACAATGCTCATTCATTCTATCTAAAACAGGAAATGTACATTCTCACTTAATGATCTAATTACTACAATACATGAAATTCAAATTTACAACTTTAAGTAATGATCTTTTCTTCATGTTCTCCTGCAAAAGACTTGGTTAGTATAAAAAGAGAATTGCATATATATGTCAATGATAAAACACTTATATGTCAAGGTGTATATGATGAAGGAGATGTGAGGGGATATATATATATACTTGTATTTATATATACAGACATATCAATATATATATATATATATATATATATATATATGTATGTATATGGGTATATATATGATCACATATATATATGTATATATTACACATGATATGCAGGTAGCATAGGTGTTGATGAAGAAAATCCAACAAGGAGATATACAATGTAAAGTGGTTTTATGAGAGTGAATGTCATAGACATATATGCAGCTGGGAGGTTGATTCAACATTAATACATGGATTGTTGACATACTCTTATACCCGATTGAATTCATCATATTAACGCTCAGCATTTAACACAAACTAATATATATTGCTTAACTGAAACTGACCTGTACATCAATGCAGACTAACTCACTAACAGTTATTCGATATAGACTAACTGCCAACGCACAGACTTGATCACTTTGCACAATGTTAACCCACTCTGCTGTCACAAATGCTAATACACACTAACTGTATATACTAACTGCCAAAGATTATCTAACACACTCTATATTAATTTTTCAACAAATACTTTATTTAATGTATGTATCCAGACTACTTAGTAATGGTAGCAATCAGATTTTATCTCCGAATTTGGAGATAATATGGTAAAGTTTATATGTAGAACTCAGAGAAGAGGGTAATTCAGATGTCAAAATACGGGCATAATGCACATTATGAATATAATGTAAAGACTTCAGATATGATTATTACCAGTAGCAGCCGCTGGTTGCCCCAATGGTGACATCAATTTATCAGAGGCATCCTTGAAAGATCCTTGAATCGGTCACCCTTCATGTCTATTCAGAAACTGAGCATTCATCCATTCTTTGAAGCCATAAAACAGGGAGCCAAAACCGATGATTTATTATTTGTGATGCTGCTTTGGGGAGGAAGAGTTGCAGGACTACCTGATGCTGCTTCGAGAATCCTTCTATTAGCAGAAGTACCTATAGGTAAGATAGGTGTACGCAGGCTGCTGGGGTGTGGGGAATGGGCAAAGGTAATAGAAAAACTCATTCATGCAAGCATGCATCAAAACTTGGCAGGGAACATCATCTTCCTACCAACTAATTAAGAATATTCACGTGTCAGGTAGTATGTCATCGCCAACCAATCTGTCGCACAATGCCTCATAGCCCAAAAAAAAAAAAAAATTAGAAAACAGGAGAAACAACAAAGACCACCAATGAGGAGTAATTATCCTTTAAAAAGAAAAGCCAATATGAACATAGAACATGCAGTAGGTTGATTCCAGCAATGAGATGTGCTCTTAAAAGGTTAAATGCCCTCTCAATCCTAAAAGACATCTAGTCGGAAAAGACATCTCAATCCTAAAAGACTGATGATTCAGGGGCCACTCCACTGGACCACTGGCAAAGCTTGTCAAATGGCGTCATGGCCTGCAGATTTTAGGCATAAGAAAACCATTGCAGATAAGGAAATTTTTGGCCCATGTGAGCTAACCATGTTCTTTCACAAGATAAATTTGACAATACTGTTTAAACATAACCAGACACTACTGGACTTATTTATATGAGACAATACTCTCATTATTGAATTATTGACCGATTACAGAGGCTAGAGAATGTTCAGATTTTTTTAGTTTTTTTTTTTTATTATATTTCTTTTTTTTTTTTACTAAGCCAGCCAAACAGCAGTTACCACAAGCCAATTGGATATTCCAATTAATACAGAGATACAGAGAACACTCATCTCTAAGTAATTGTAACTCATATGATCATCAAAACTAAGTACAGATGAAGATGGCATAGAGCAAATAGATGACAAAATCATAGAATTGCAAACGGATGACCATGAAACCAAATGGATATTGAATATATTCCATATCCAAACAAAGGCCATATTGTTGTAAACAAAATATGAAACCATATAGGTGTGTAATCATCAATATTATTCACATTAATATCTATCAATACATTGTCTTATATAACAGAGATAGGACTACTATACACAAAGATCGGATGAAAACATTACACATCTGATATATAGTAAACGAGATTTACTACTAGTGGCAGTGATACAATAGCAATTCATTTCCTGTAAAAGAAAAAAAGAGGAAAGAATAGGCTGTGAAAGTGCATCAGTGACATACAAGAGAGGTGCAATGAAGTGGCATGCTGGAGTGTGAAGATATTGACAATATTGAATACCTGGGGGCTGCGCGTAGGTGAGTGAATGGAAATGGTAAGATGGGTGCAGCAACTATCACCGTGACTTGGGATTAGGGATGGCTTGCTGGGGAGTCTTTGAGGCACCGCGTAGCCTGATTGACCCGTCTGATGGCTCTATATTTGATTTTTAGCTATTAGATTCCCTGAGCAAAATCATTTGAGGCATAGCCTGGTATAGGGAAACCGTCTCTTTGTTGCAGAACGGATAGGCACTATACTGGAGACATCATTTGAATGATACCACAGGAGACAACATACAGTCAATGGAACACATGCACCCTATGGGGGGGGGGGGGGGTGCGTGAGTCCTTCCAGCTACAGATTTGCTTCACAATATAGTTGCCAATAGGGTTACTGTCAATTTTATGGTTCACCACAGCATGTATATGGAGCAGATAGGAAAGAAAACCACCAGTAAAAGCTACTTGAACCATAAAATGGAAAAGAGACCAGTTCATTCATTACAGCAATAACATATTTTGAACAACTATGTGAAGAGTCAGTCTCCTGGCAAGATTATGAATTAGGCAAATTAAGTGCCTCTCTCTTTTCTTTTCTTTTTACACGAGTGAACTCGTCTGTGAATAGATCAGGCCGCAGACACTACCGTGTCATTTGGGTTTACACCACTGACTGAAACCTCAGATTCAGGTTCATGCAATCATCCATTTTAGCAGGACAACTTGATGAATATGCTTATCATAAGATTACAGCCAACATATTGAGCAAATTATTCAGAGCCAACAGTCTGAATGTGAATGCGAGATAATCAGATGAGCAAAGGTTATTGAGAACTACGACTCTCACAGAATTACAGTGAAACAATGGTTAATATGACAAATCCTAGAATGTAGGCTGCACTGAATTCAACGAAGATCTGTAAGGTACGGTGTTAATAGTCCCTGTCAAACTTAATAACGCTCAATGAGGCTTAGATTGAAGGTTATACCCCTGACGCTGGAGCCGATACCTGCAAGAGTTCAGCAAGAATTCTCGCTGGATATCAGTGAAATGCCAGTAAGCCGTGATCATTTAATTGCTGCAACTCTATTGATATGCCATCAAACGATTATTTAGGCAAAAAGGAAAAAAAAAAAGAAATCTGAGTCAATATACTTCAAAACCATCAGAGTAGAGATCAATATTCATGCAAATCAGAACAAAAATCGGTATCCAGGATTAATCAAAATGAGAGAAATACAATAGAAAAGAAACAACAAATCGAACCAAGATGCTAACACGGGATGGGGCAACTCTCGAATGGGAAGTGGAGCGTAAATTGAAACTAGAATTGGACAAAACTATAAATATAAATCAAAGCATAAAGTTAAAACAGAAATCTAAATACGATAATAAAACAGGAGTCAAACTAAATGGAAAGTAAAAAAAAAATGAACCCCAAATTCAAAACGAGTTAAGACTAAAATAAACGGGCAATGACAACGCAAGCTTGACATCGAGATGTTGGAATATAATCATTTCCGTTAATTTTGCACAATATGTATAGATCGATTCTTGTTACATGCAAGATCAACACTATACGAGTGCTCTGATGAAGGAAGAACAGTAGAAGAAAAGAAAATAATAAAAAAAATGGCCCTTACCCCGAATATGAGGAGCAAAGTGAGAAGGATTCCTTCCTTGTGCTTTCCCCGGGCGAGATTCCTTTCCACCGATTAAGAGGAGCGATTAATCGGCTCCTGTTGATGAGATTGAAAGTCCCTCGATCGGCCAGAAGAGGAGCTAGGGGGAAGACGAAGGGAAAGGAAGAAGAGGGATTCAATGAATTGAAGATCAATGGAGAAGTGAAGAAGGATGTTGCGGTGATGGAATGGATCGAATGGATTTACGAAAGGGGAAGGGTGAGAGTAGATTGAGAAGCTGAAGAAGGTGTGGGGGTGAGGAAGCGGTATTGCTGAAGGAGGAAAATGGGGAGGTGATAACGGATCATCTTCGTTTTTGCCTCCGCCGGTTCTTAAAGAAGGGGAAGAAGCATCTCGAAAGGGAGGGGGTTTGTTGTTGGAGATGAAGGGTGAATGGAGGTTTTGGTTGATGGGTGGCTTGGGTGAGACCTCTTGGAGGATTCGGTGGAAGCCATGGAGGAGTGCGGCTGAGTGAAAGAGAGGGGCGAGAGTTAGGGTTTTCAAAAAACCCTAACTCGACTCTTAACCTCAAATATAAGCTTTTTCCAAAAAAGGGCTTCTTTAAAAAGTTTTTTTCTAAAATGGGTTTTCAAAAACTATTTTTTTTTGCGATTTCCTTCCTTTTTTTCTGAAATTTTTCATTCTTTTCTCAATATTTTTATTTTTTTTGTATTTTCGGAATGAAAATCTAAGACTTTACGAAAAAATAAAGATTAGACACTAATTTTTGTATTTTTCTGAGAAATATTTACAAAAGCATTTTTCTGAAAATTTCGAACCATTTCGGGGAAATTTCTTCAGAAAAAAGGTTTTTGACCCAGGTTTTGAGAAAATGTTCGAGTTTTGACACTCGAATCGAGAAATTCAATGTGATGGATCCAAACGGATGTCAAATGGACTATCCGAGTTATTTAAAGGCTATTTTTGGTATTTTCTATAATTTTAATTTAAAATTTGAACAAGGAGATTCAGATTTGGATCTGGACAATGGATCCAGATCCAAAATCAATTTATACATACGAATGAATTTAATTTCAATAAAACTAGAGGAATGAGCTGGAATTTAGATTTGAAATGACCCATTTGCTCAGAAAATGATATTAGGGGAAGAAAGAGAATATTTAAAAGGTTTTGAAAAATTTGGGGTGTTCACAACTGGTACACCATGTAACCGCACGATCTCTCGAACATACAAATCGGCTAAGCTTTCAAGAGACTGACTAATCCTGATAGGCAAGAAATGAGTAGACTTAATGAGTCTGTCCATAACTACACAAATTGCATCGTGCTTACGTCTGGTTCACGGTAAACCTACCACAAAATCTATAGTAACATCTTCCCATTTCCACTGAGGAATCTCAATCCTCTGCATGGGACCACCAGGACGCTGATGCTCAATCTTGATTTGCTGACAAGTCAAGCACCTCAAGAGGTACGCTGCTACTTCTCGCTTCATACTGTTCCACCAATAGTTCCATTGTAGATCCTTGAACATCTTCGTACCTCCAGGATGAACGATATACTTTGACATGTGTGCTTCATCGAGAATTTCCTTATTCAGCTTAGGGTTATTTGAAACCCAAAGTCGATCTTTCATACGAATGCTACCATCGTCTACCACTCTAAAGAGTGTATCTTCCCGCTCTGCTTGAGCTAGAAGCCTCCCATAATGGGCATCAAGCTTCTGTGCCTCGACAATTCTAGGCAAAAACTCTGATCAAATGGTCAAACCAGACAATCTGATCATTTCGCTTCCAATCGAAAATGACTTTCAAGCCACGAAATCTTCAATCAACTTCTGGCTCCCCACAAGACTAGCCAGAATACTGCTTGATTTGCGATTAAGCGCATCTACCATAACATTTGCCTTACCAGGGTGGTAAGACAACGTGAAATCGTAATCCTTGATGAATTCGAGTCATCATTGTTGTCTCATATTCAACTCCTTCTGAGAGAACAAATACTTGAGACTCTTATGGTTAGAAAAGACCTCGAATGATTTTCTATATAAATAGTGTCGTCAAGATTTCAAGGCGAACACCACCGCCGCTAACTCCAGGTCATGAGTTGGGTAATTCCTCTCATGAATCTTTAATTGCCTTGATGCATATGCAATCACTTTGCCGTGCTGCATTAGCACGCAACCTAATCCTGTTTCTGAGGCCTCTGTGTACACCACAAAACCACCTCTATCAGAAGGTAAAGCTAACACCGATGAGGTTGTCAGCTTCGACTTCAAAATCTGAAAACTCTCTTCACAATCGTCATTCCACTCAAACTTGATACCTTTATGCAAAAGCTTCATCAATGGTAACACAATTCTAGAAAAGTCTTCGATAAATCATCGGTAGTATCCTGCTAAACCAAGGAAACTATGAATCCCTGAGACATTCTAAGGCTGCTTCCAGCCTAACATGGCTTCAACCTTCGCTGGATCAACTGACACTCCATCTCTGGATATTACGTGAAACAAAAACATAACTCGCTCGAGCCAAAACTCGTACTTGGAGAACTTGGCAAATAATCTGTGTTCACGAAGTACTCTCAAAATGATATAGAAATGCTCTCAATGTTGCTCAAGACTCTTTGAGTAGATCAAGATATCGTCAATGAACACGATCACAAAGGTATCCATGAATGGTCGAAAGATTCGGTTCATCAAATTCATAAATGCAGCTGGTGTATTAGTGGGTCTGAAAGGCATCACTACGAACTCGTACAACCCATATCTTGTTTGAAAAGTTGTCTTCGTGACATCTTTCTCTCTAATATGAAGCTGGTGATAGACTAATTTGAGATCTATCTTCGAAAAAATCCTTGCTCTCTGTAACTGATAAAAAAGGTCTTCGATTCTCGGTAATGGATATTTTTTCTTGATCATCGCTTGGTTAAGCATCCTGTAGTCAATGCACAACCTCAATGATCTGTCTTTCTTCTTCATGAACAACACAGGTGCACCCCATGGAGATGCACTGGGTCTGATAAAACCTTGCTCTAATAATTCTTCCAACTGACGCTTCAGTTCTTTAAGTTCTGCTGGAGCCATACGGTATGGTGCCTTAGAAATAGGGGTAGTTCCAAGCAATAACTCGATACAAAACTCGATTTCACTTTTCGGAGGTAATCCGGGCAGTTCCTCAGGAAACACATCGAGGAACTCCCGAACTACATCTAAGTTCTCAATCGAAACTATCTCAGGCTCAACTGGGGTGATACTGACTAAAAATGCAGTACCCCCATTCCACAAATACTTTTGGGCCTTGAAAGAAGAAATCATACAATTATTTCACAACGGTCGAGAAAGCTTGATCTCCAAAATCGGACGATCGGGTTGGAATAAAACCACCTTGCCTTCTCTACAAAGAACTTGTGCATGATACTCAAACAACCAATTCATGCCTAGAATGACATCAAACTCAGTCATATCTAGTAGGATTACGTCAGCTGGCAAGTTCTGCCCTACCACTAACACCTCGATGCTCGAAATATATGATATACACAAAGATTGATCACCGGTCATAGTACAAACCTCCAACGGGTAATTCAAAGATTCTACGAGTAAAGGCAAAGTTCTTGCAAATCCAACAGATATAAAAGAATAAGAAGCTCCGCAATTAAATAACGTAAAAGTTTCTTGTCCAGCGACTAGAATAGTACCTTGGACCAACTTTCCTTTGGTCACTTGATCAACTGTCATTGCATAATCTCGACCTGCTATCATCTTCTAGTTGCCTTGTCTCTGCTGATGCGATTGTTGTTGTTGTTGTTGTTGTTGTTGTTGTTGTTGCTGTTGTTGCTGAGGCGGCGGTCATTGATATGCTGACTAGGATGTTCCGGGAACGTTCCTCTTCAAATCATCTGACTGCTTCTTTCGACAGTCCTTGATGTTTTCATTACAAAATTTTTCCTTCCCTCTACGAGAGAGAGAAATGATTCTGCAAGTCAAACTTCACCAAAGTTTGAAAATTGTTTTTGAAAATAACTCACCTCCATTTTTGAAATTTGCAGAAAAATTCTGTAGAATGGGACTCGCCTGTCGGTATGAGGTTCAACCGTTCCTTGTGCCTTTATCAAGGGTAATTGAACCAAGAATCAACGTGTGCTTAGCTAGGCTCAAAGATCTAAATCATGCACTATTTCCTAAATGCATGAAGAATCAGGCATGTGCTATGAAATTTTTGAGAGATGCATATTTGAGAAATATGATGATTGCTTCTGATGCTTGAAAATATACTTGGAAATGAGATTCTTGGGAAATCGTGAATTACATTAGAAAATATTTATTGAAAAGATAGAGAAATCCACTTTACAAGGAAAAGGCTAAAGATTTTGAGAGAATTTGCTTTTTAGGGAAAATTTTACACAATTTTGAGAAAATTGATGAAGTTGGAAAATTTATTCAAAGAAAGAGGCGTATAGCCTTATGAAATATTTCTATGATGCAAACTAAATGAAATGAATGAATGAATATAGATTTGAAAGATATTTTCAACGGAAGTTTGAGTAAATTATTTGAGAAGTGCAGTGATTTCAAAATAGCCTAAGAGTGTAGGTTGGATGTGGCTTATACGAAGATGACAAATTTGGGTCTCGTTCGTATTCTAACTATGGCCATAAATATGAATTCCACCGAGTTTGTCAACTCCTTAAAAGTTCGTGCACGTGTCATTCATGTCAACCATAGTGGATTTTGAAAATTTGCATGAATTGTCATTCATCAGATATCAGATTTTACGAAAGCAAACTATATGCAATACACCCTATTCTATGCAGGAAATGTAAAATCTTATTCCAATGTTACATCTGATATTATATCAAATAATGAATAATAAAACAAAATAAATGAATAAATTCTTCCACTTGAGTATCCCTGCAAAACTAGAAAATGGGTTAGTACAAATATGTAGTTTTTTTTTGGATTTATCTGATAATATCGAGAAATTATCAAATTTTATCCATATATAAACCCAATTCATACCACCTTGATATAAATATGAGAAATAAGCGATGCTAATGCATGAAAATACGAAAATAAAAGAGTTGGAAATTCGAAATTGAGGTAAAAATGTCCAAAATGCCACTGATAACAAGACTATGGCCTTGAAATCAGGGTTTTTAGAAGAAAATTTTGTAAAAATGAGAAATTTGAAAATCAAATGAATGCAAATGAGAATAAAATTAAACATAAGATGATATTATATGGTTATATGAATGCTAAAACCCTAAAAATGCTAAAATATCACCAAAATATTGATTTTCTCTTGTATTTCGCATGAATTAATTATTTCTTTTGACAATTTGGCTAACACACATGTCAATTGAACTCAAAATCACACCAAATTTGACATGGACAACTATATTGATCCTAAGAATGGAACAAAGTACTAAAATCAATTTTTATGGCATTATTTTAATATAGAAATTAATAAAAACCCTAAAAAAGGTATGATGTTAACCTACAAGCCTGCACCTATCCTAATAACATCATGATTTTGGATATCAACTTACCATTGAAATCCATAAGATTTTACAAGGTGATAGTAGACAGTTAGATGATGCTTTTTGCCTTTTACAGATCTGTGATTCAACCTACGGTCAGAGAATTACAACTCTAGCAACAAAGATCGGACTCCGACGAATCCAAAACCAATGAGAAATAACAGGCTTTTGTCTAAAATTATGGGAAAAATAGTAGACAGTATGATCATTGCAAAAATTTTCACTATTCCTTTCTTTCCTTCCCTCTTCCCTTTCTAGCCCTTTTTCCCTTTTTGAAGAGGAAAAACAAAGAAAGAAAGAAGAGAGAGAAAAGAAAGAAAGAAAGAAAGAAAGGAAACTCTTTTGCAAGGTCTCACTTGACATTTATTTGAAAAAGATATTTGAAAATTAAATCACCACCGTTTTTGAAATATTTGTGGGAAAAGATGGAAAGACGGGATTCGCTCGTCGGTATGAGGTTCAACCATTTCTGGCGCTTTTACCAGAGGTAATTGAACCAAGGATCAAATTTATGCCTTTTGCTTTGCCTAAATTTGTCTAAATTTATTCTGAAATCCTAAATGCACATCAAATCATGCTTGTGCTTATGAAGATGCAAAGATATATGCTTTTTAAGAAATACCTCAAAAAATTTGGGACTTTTCCAAGTGATTTTGAAATAAGTTTGAAAACCCTTTTTTTAAAGAAATGGTTCAAAAAGTTGAACTTGGTTTAGAAAAGTAAAAATTTGAATATAAACTTGGAATTTAAAATGAATTTGAGATTTGAAAAGGAGATTTGAAATTCTGTGGTTGAAATAATTAAAGATTTTAAATATATTAAAACTTGAATTGAAGAAGGAAGATTTGAAACTGAAAATGAATTTAAAAATGAATTTAGATTTTGAATTTGAAAATGAATTTGGAAATTGAGATTGAATTTAGACTTTGAATTTGAAATCAAGATTGAATTTGAAAACTGAATTTGAATTTGAAAATCCTGAATTGATTTTGGATCTTGCTATGAAATTAGGACAAAATTAAAGAGAATCGATTTTGAGACTCAGAGTTAATCTCAAAACTTGATTTTGAATTTCAAAGTGAATTGAATTGAGAATCAAACTCAGAATTCAGATAGAACTTGGAGATTTTGGAGTTTGAAATGGAAATGGAGTATAAAACTTGAATTCAAACTTGAAATTTGAAATCATAAGAGAATTTTGGAAATTGAATTGAATTTCAAAGTAAATCTCCAAATTTGATTTGGAATTTCAAAATGATTTTCAAAACTTTGATTTAAAATTGAATTAAAATTCAGGACTTGAAATAGAATTAAAAAATGGAAATAGAAATAAAGAGTTTGAATGAAATTTGGAATTTTTTTAAAATGTGAAATCCATAAATGAGAATTGAAAATTGGAATTTTGAAATAAGATAGAATTGAGAAAAAAATGAATTTAAATTTGTAAATAAGAGTTGAAAATGATTTTAGGAATGAGAAATATATTTGAAAATTTATCTTAGAAATCACTTGGAATTTGCAAAATAATCTGAAAATGATTTGAAATACAATTCTATCCTAAATGATGAATGCTTTAAAAGAATTTTAAAGATTGAAATTAAAAAGCATATTTTATTCTTTAGAAAAATTGAAATAAGATTAAAATCATAATACATTTATGACTATGGTCACAAATATATTATAATATAATCTATATTTGAATTCTAATAAAGAATAAAATAAATTTTTGTGCCTTTATAGGATTTAAAATGAAATTAACTTTTAATATATCCATGACTATGGCCACAAATATATCTCAAGTTAATTCACATAGTAAATTCTGATAAAGGAAAGAATATTTTGAAAAAATATGATGATTTTCAAAAGAGACCTAAGTGGAGGTCAAATGTTATTCCATAAAAGATAAAAATCCTAAGTATTGTTTACATCTTGACTATGGCCATAAATGTGAATCATTTACTTAGGATTAATTACCTTTTATTAGAAAAGGTGCATGTGTCACTTGTGTTATCCCATTGTAGATTTTGTTTTTGAAATAAAAGTAAAAATGAGATGAAACAGACAATTATGAGAATTACATGCTCATACATTCTATTCTAAACCGGAAAGTAAAGAATTCTCATTAATATCTAATTATTACAACCTTGAATTGAATTTGAAAATATCAAAGTCTCTAATCTAAAAAAGGAAGTCTAAATTTTCCATGCATTCCTGTAAAAACAGAGTTAGCACAAGATAAAGATAATGGAAGATATTATGTTTAAAATGCAAATGCACATGCTTATGCCTACTCTAATGAAAAATGTATATGCAAAATGTTATTTTTATGTTAAATTAGAAATGCATATGGCAACCCCTAAATGCAATGCACAGACTAATAGAGAAGAGTGCATATGTAATATTTAAGTGTAATGCACGAACTGATGGGAAAATGCAAGTGTGACACCTATATGTCATACATAAACCAATAAGAAAATGCACACGTGATACCTATATGCTATACATAAGCTAGTAAGAAAATGCATATATATGTTTGCCTAGGGGTGATGAAGACATGTTGTGATGACAAAGGTATAAAAGGTGTAACAGTATAAGTGTAACAAGTAGATGAGGTGAAATAGTATGCATGCTAGTGCAGGGGTGTGAATAGTGATGCTGGAATGTGAAAATATAGCCAGGTGAGGAAGCTGGAAGCTACTGATGAAGGCAGTTGTGGTACAGAACATATAGCAGGTGTTCTGAAGGGTGCTACTGTGAATATTAGGTGCGCTGCAAGCACTGAGCACAGGTGCAGCAGGGTGCTTGTTGTGTAAATACAACAGGGGCAGGTGGTGTTGTGGTGGCAACTGTTGGTGGTACAACAGGTGGTAAGGGTTCTGTGGCCCTGAGACAATGTGCTAGGTGAAGAAGTGTAATGATGTGTTGATGTTATGTTGGGAATGAGGTGCTGGAGATAGTAGGTGTAGATGAGGTTGTAGGTGAATATATTGATGCTATAGGGGTGGTGATATTGTTGTAATTGCAGCAATGAGGTGAGGCATTGTATGCAAGATGTATGGAGCGAAATGGTGTTGTGATAGCTGGTGTTTATAGATAAATATTGAATGCAAGGTGCAGAGGGTGTTAATGGATGGGTAGTGATGCTGCAAGGGCAGCAGGTGGAAGGCATGCATATGTTGTGCATCAAGGATGTGTAATGTGAGTGTGGATGCAGGAGTGGGTGACATGCAAGAGGTAAATGCAAGTAAATGAATGCTACAGTAGATGATTAATAAAAAAAAAAATGCAGGTGATGGTGATTGGGTAATGTGCGAATTGAAAAGAGATCCATTCTTCCTCTGATATTGCATAACCTCTTCTGACTCTAGAAACTTTCCCAGTCCTTCTGAAAGATATGCCAAATAGGCCCTTTTCCCTTTTGAGTTACTCTTTGAGATTCTCCTAAACTCTGAGTCTCTCTTATTAAGCATGCAACTAACATGGTTTGAATCTAAAGGGAAATTCAAGTCCAGGTTTCTTGTATATTCAAGCAGTCCAGGGAATATGATGTCAAAACCAATTAGAGAATGTTGCTCCTCACCCTTGATTGCATCCTCAAAGTTGGAATGAATGAAATTCGACCCCTTTTCAATGTGTTGATCACCAGCATTCCACTTCTTCAAAGCAAGGACACAAGCCAATGTAGAGGTCAAGGAACTCCTGAGATGAGAGTGGCTTTGATGGTGGAATTCATCAAAGGAACCATCTCGACACTGGTTTTCAAGTATCCAATTCAGGCACTGAGGGAAAAGCGGATTGTGAGATGAACCCACCATAGAAGATGGGATCATGGCAACCCAAGGCAATGTCATATACAGAGACAGACACCTCCAAAGTATGAAACATCTCCTTCATTCTGTCTATCCTCAAATGAACATCCTCCTGATTTCCCAATGTGATATTCAGGTTTGCTGTATGATTTGGCATCCCTAATGCAAACAGCCTCCTTGAGGTTGGTCTGGTATAATTGTGGACATTGGTTTTAGTGGGATGTAGACTTGGGTACCTGGAAACTGACAGAGAACTATCAGGTTTGCTCCATGAGGTATCATCCCTTTCAGGTTAAGGGTCAAGCCTGAACCTCGCTCCACAAGGTATCGTCCCTTTCAGGTTAAGGGTTAAGGTTGAACCTCGCTCTACGAAGTATCATCCCTTTCAGGTTAAGGGTTAAGCCTGAACCTTGCTCCATGAGGTGTCATCCCTTTCAGGTTAAGGGTTAAGCCTGAACCTCGCTCCATGAGGTATCGTCCCTTTCAGGTTAAGGGTTAAGCCTGAACCTTGTTTTGATGAGGTATTTCTCCTAGTCCCATCATGGTTTTCCTTAGAAATGACTCCATGCTCTCCATATCCGTTCAGGTAAGAATTGCGCTTGAGCCTCGTCTCATGAGGAGAATGACCAGTTCGAGGACTGGATTATTTAATTTGCAATGAAGAATTTTTAATTTAATACACCAGGATTGACCCACCATAAAAGAATAAGGAAAGTAACCCAGAGAAAACGATGCAACAGATTTAATCGATTGAATTAAAAGAGCTTTAGAAAACCAATAACAAATCAGGGATCATTTGTGATGTAAAACGAGGGGATGAAAGCAAAAAATCAAAAATATAAACAGAAAATCAAGACCAAAAGGACAATGAAAACAAAAAAAACAAAAACCAAAGAAGATTGCAAACAGAAAATCAAAGATAAAAAGGGGAAATCAAAAATGAAATTAGATATGGGTTGGAATGTACAGGTCGATGATAGGAGCATCGACTCAATTCAAATGTACATAAACCAATGAAAGTTAATAACGAATTGTAAGTAAAGAGGAGAGAAGATGTTGGAATGCAAGCATTCCGTTGCTATGGAAATACGTAGATCGACACTGCTATATGCAGGTCGATCCTACGAATTATGCTCAAAATGAATAATAGAAAAACAAAGCAAAAAAGAAAACGAAATCAACAAGGAAAACTGTAAGTGGAAATTTTACCGAAAAGAAGAAAAGGGAATGGTTACTTACTATCACCTTGCTGCAGGGATGGTTGATCTTCAGTCGCTTCAAGGGGAGGCACTAGGGGGAGAGGAAAAGGGGAATCAAAGAAGAGGAAGAGAAGGGAAGTAAAGGACTCAATGGTGGGATAAAGAGGCGATCAAGAGGAAGAGAGACCGAGATGCTGAGCTCAAGAAGCAATCCCCCTCATCGACTCCCCTACAGTCTCTTTTATAACGAGAGACCGTTGGAAGATCTTACAAATTGGGTCCCTCATTTTTCAAGTTTTTCAAAAAGATGGTCCTTTTGCAAGGTTTTTCAGAAAAGGGGGTTTAAGCTAATATTTTTTGAAAACTTTTTATATTTTTGAGAGAGATTCTAAAAATAAGAGGGATTTTTTAGGAAAATGGGATCCAGATAAGGTTTTAAAATTTTTTTGTAAAATATTCATTTTGAAATTTAAAGATTTTCTGAAAATGAGGTTTTTGGGAAAATACAGGGTTAATTTCACAAATCGGGTTTCAAAATGGATCTGGATTCGGGATTTTGAGAAAACATTCGAGTTTTGATCTCGAATATACAGAGAATTGACTTTTTTGATTTTCTGAAAGATGGAAGATCTGGGTTTAGAATTGGATTTGGATATCATATTTGGATCTGAGATTGGGTCAGATATAGAATTTGAATTTGGATTCCAGCCAATCCGAGAAATGAATGAAATTTTGATAAAAAATTGACCCAATTTATTCAGAGGATGGGGCCAGGGGCAAAAAGGGAATTTTTTACTTTTTGAAAAATTTGGGGCATTCACAGATAGCAACCAAAATTCGTAAAAATTTAAGAGAAAATTGCAGACATCCCGAGAACAAATTTCTCTTTTGACAGAAACTGTATTTGACTTACAGGCCGGGAGCTATGATCGGCCTAAGTTGATTTAAAGCTCCGGCGACCTGTAACAAGCTATATGCAGTAGTCTGTATAATCTGATTTTTGAAAAATAGCAATCTTTGTCAGAAAAATCCAATAAAATCCAGTAAAATTCTAGATCCTTTTATGAACACACCATATTTTTTGGATCATTAATCAAATCTTCCATGAGAGAGATCTTGAATTAACATTTCAGCATATGATATATACAATGTTTTCACAATACTGAAATAGGATCTAATACATCAATTTTTAAGGGAGGCTAAACATCTTAAAATGACTTGGGTCTTTTGCAGAAGATAAAAAACAGACACATGCTTTTAACATAAAATTTGTAAGATTTATGGATGAGGATTTCTACATGAAATAATGACTATACGGCATACACGAATTGAAATCTATGAATTGCTAGGTGAGCATTAAAGAAATCAATGAAATAGGTATAGAATGATGAAATAACTAAATATCATGCCAAGGACATGCAACATATATGCAAACAATAGCAAAATCATAAATGATTAGGGAGGTATAGAGTTTGTTTTTAATATTGTTGTGGGAAGAGAGATCTGATCCATCCATTGGATGGATCCCTTTGTTTATATAACCAAACCCACATCTTATACCCTTACAAAATTACTAATGATGCATTTAACCATGTGAATCCAGTTTTTGGACTGGATTTACGCTGAACTTCATAAAAGAAAGGATAGAAAATGCTTTACCTTGGGAAGGGAGGCCTTGCTTGAACCGACTGAAGGAGGAGGTTGCAGCAATGGAGAGGCTGGGGACTTCTCTTGCAATGGCTGGAGTTGCTGCAGTGAGGTCGCTACCAAGTGGAAGCTAGAGCACCTTGAAGAAAGAAACTATGGTGGCTGCCACCAAGGAGGAGCTGAAGGAAGCTGATGGAAACCTTGCTGCCACGGCTCGAGGAAGGAGTAGGGGCTGAAGCAAATGGGAAGTGCGTGAAAGAGAGGGAGAGAGTGGGAGAAAAGAGAGAGAATTAGCCAAGAGAGAGGGTTAGCAAAGAGGGGGAGAGAGGAGATGCCATCATCCGTGGCCTCCTTTTTGGGAATTCAGAAAGAGGGAAAGGAAGAAAAGGGAAAGAAGGGAGGAGGAAAGGAGGGAAAGAAAAGAAGAAAAGAAGGAAAGAAAGGAAGGGAAAGAAGAAGGAAAGAAGAGAGGGAAGAAGGAAAGAAGGGAAAGGAAAGAGAAAAGAGAGGGAAAAGTGAAGAAAGGAAAGGAATGAGAGAGAGAGGGGGTCGACCTCCCTAGTGGGGTCCACTCACTTCTCTAGGCCAAAATAAAAAAAATAAAAAAGTAAATAAAATAAAATAAAGAAAAAAAAAGACCTTTTATTTTTTTTTTTGAAAACTTTGAGTGTGGCGCCACCTTGGAGTGGGTCCACACAGTTTTAGAAAAAAAATTCAAAGTGGGCCGCCACATTGGAGTGGGACCCACACAGTTTTAGAAAAGTTTTTTTTAAATAAAATAAAAGAAAAGTTTTAAATGTGGCGCCACTTAGAGTGGGCCTCACTTATTTTAAAAGAAAATTATTTGAAAAACCAAAGGAACTAAAATGATTTTATAAAATTTTTGAAATAAAGACTTTTGAACTAAATAAAAAGCTTTTGCATTTTTGAAATGAACTTCAAAATTCAGAGTTTTGTCCCCCTTGGTGAAGTGGGCCCAACTTAAAAATAAATTGAAAATTGAGTTTGAAAGAAATCTAGATTGTTTTCTCGGAAAAATATTTTGAAATTCAAGGTCCTGGGGGTTAATAAAGGGTAAAAACATCAATTTTAAAACTCAGGGTTTGAAATTGATTTCCAAAAGTTTTAAAATTCGAATCTGAATTAAAATTTCCAAAATTTGGAGTCCTGGACTTCGAGATGACATGTTGTGCAGTGGAATGATGTAAAATTTTATGCGATGACATGCAATGAGATGCAATGACATGAACTGACATGCGATATTTTAGGAAAGTACGCAAAAGATTTAAAATTTCAAACCCTGACACAGACAAGATTTTGAAAGCTCACCACTGAAGACGAATACTTGCCAAATATAGCAATTGGAGGATTGAGAAACAAAATTTGACCTCTGCGAGGTCCAGACTCAGATATCGACCCCTTTGACTACTGGAAGTCCCAAAGAATAGGTCTCAGTGATTGAGTGGACATACTTGTGAATGCGAGTGAAAATTTGGGGTGTTTATAGATGCCCCTTTTTGCTACTAAGCCGGTTTAGGACTGAGCTTAGTGGCAAAGGCAAACACACCAAATTTGAAATATAAAAAACCCCAGTTAGAAGGATCTGATTGGGTATGAAGAAATTAGCCGTGATGAAAATGGTAGGTATGAAATGGAGAATGACGAAGAGATATTCACTTCATAGAAGTGAAGTTTAGGTTTTGCCCTTAACCTAGACGGGACAAAAAATACCTCGTGTAGAAACGAGACATAGGTTTGACCCTTAACCTGATCGGGGGATGAAAATGATAAATGTCATTCGTAGGAGATAAATTGGAAGGTGAATAACACAATTTTTCTTGAAGAGGAATAAGGCAATGGAAAAGGGATTATAAGAGGCAATCTGGGAAGATGGTTAAGGAAATTCTCTTTGGAGAAGTATTAGATGAATTTTTCATCAATGTGAAATATGAATAAGGCGATCCTTTTGGAAAATGAGTAAGGCAACTCTTTTCGACAATACGAAAGACGAACAAGATTACCCTTTCAAAGAGAAGTAAGGCAACTCTTTCGACAACTCGAAAGACGAACAAAGCAATCCTTTCAACGAAGAATAAGGCAACTCTTTCAACAACGCGAAAGATGAACAAGGCAAATCCTTTCAAGGAGAAGTATGATAACTCTTTCGACAATACGAAAGACGAACAAGGCAAACCCTTTCAAGGAGAAGTAAGGCAACTCTTTCGACAACGCGAAAGAGGAACAAGGTAATCTTTTCAAAGAGAAGTAAGGCAACTCTTTCGACAACGAGAAAGACGAACAAGACAATCTTTTCAAAGAGAAGTAAGGCAACTCTTTCGACAATGCGAAAGACAAACAAGACAATCATTGCGATGAGGAACAAGGCAACTCTTTCGACAACATGAATGACAAACAAGGCAAATCCTTTCAAGGAGAAGTAAGGCAACTCTTTCAACAACGCGAAAGACGAACAAGGCAATCTTTCAATGAGGAATAAGGCAACTTTTTCGACAACACGAAAGATAAACAAGACAATTTTTTCAATGAGGAATAAGACAACTCTTTCGACAACGCGAAGGATGAACAAGGCAAATCCTTTCAAGGAGAAGTAAGACAACTCTTTCGACAATGCGAAAGATGAACAAGGCAATCTTTCAACGAGGAATAAGGCAACTTTTTGACAACGCGAAAGACGAACAAGATAATTTTTTCAATGAGGAATAAGGCAACTCTTTCGACAACGAGAAAGACGAACAAGGTGATCCTTTCAACGAGAAATAAGGTAACTCTTTCGACAATGTTAAAAATGAAGAAGGCAAATTCTTTCAAGAAGTAAGGCAACTCTTTCGACAACACAAAAGATGAACAAGGCAAATCGTTTCAAGGAGAAGTAAGGCAACTTTGTCGACAACGTGAAAGATGAACAAGGCAATCTTTTCGAAGAGAAGTAAAGCAACTCATTTGACAACGTGAAAGACAAACAAGGCAATCCTTTCAAAGGGAAATAAGACAACTCTTTCGACAATGTGAAAGATGAACAAGACAATCCTTTCAAAGAGAAGTAAGGCAACTCTTTCAACAATGTGAAAGACGAACAAAGCAATCCTTTCAAGGAGAAGTAAGGCAACTCCTTCATCAATGCGAAAGACGAACAAGGCAATCCTTTCAAAGGGAAGTAAGGGAACTCTTTCAACCACAGGAAAGATGAACAAGGCAATCTTTTCAAGGAGAAGTAAGGCAACTCTTTCGACAACGTGAAAGACGAACAAGATTATCCTTTCGAAGAGAAGTAAGCCAACTCTTTCGACAACGCGAAAGATGAATAAGGCAATCCCTTCAACGAGGAATAAGGCAACTCTTTCAACAACACGAAAGACAAACAAGGCAATCTTTTCTAAAGGAAGTAAGGCAACTCTTTCGGCAACGCAAAAGATGAACAAGGCAATCCTTTCAAGGAGAAGTAAGGAAACTCTTTCAACAATGCGAAAGACGAACAAGATTATCCTTTCGAAGAGAAGTAAGGCAACTCTTTCAACAACGTGAAAGATGAACAAGGCAATTCTTTCAATGAGAAGTAAGGCAACTCTTTCGACAACGCGAAAGATGAACAAGACTAACCATTCTAAAAGGAGTAAGGGAACTCTTTCGACAACGTGAAAGATGAACAAGGCAATTCCTTTCAAGAAGAAGTAAGACAACTCTTTCGGCAACACAAAAGACGAACAAGGTAAATCTTTTCAAGGAGAAGTAAAGCAACTCTTTCGACAATGCGAAAGATGAACAAAGCAATCTTTTTAAAGAGAAGTAAGGCAACTCTTTCGACAACCCGAGAGACGAACAATGCAAATCCTTTCAAGGAGAAGTAAGACAACTCTTTCGACAATGCGAAATACAAACAAGATTATCCTTTCCAAGAGAAGTAAGGCAACTCTTTCAATAACGCGAAAGACAAACAAGGCAATCCTTTCAACGAGGAATAAGGCAACTCTTTAAACAATACAAAAGACAAACAACACAATCTTTTCGAAGAGAAGTAAGGCGACTTTTTCTGCAACGCGAAAGATGAACAAGTCAACCCTTTCAAGGAGAAGTAAGGCAACTCTTTTGACAACGTGAAAGATGAACAAGGCTATCCTTTTGAAGAGGAGTAAGGCAACTCTTTCGACAATGCGAAAGACGAACAAGGCAAATCCTTTCAAGGAGATGTAAGGCAACTCTTTCGACAACACGAAAGATGAACAAGGCAAATCTTTTCAAGGAGAAGTAAGGCAACTCTTTGACAACGCGGAACATGAACAAGGCAATCTTTTCAAAGAAAAGTAAGGCAACTCTTTCGACAATGCGAAAGACGAATAAGGAAAATCCTTTCAAGGAGAAGTAAGGCAACTCTTTCGACAATGTAAAAGACGAACAAGGCAATCTTTTCAAGGAGAAGTAAAGCAACTCTTTCGACAATGCGAAAGATGAACAAGATTATCCTTTCGAAGAGAAGTAAGGCAACTCTTTCGACAACATGAAAGACGAACAAGGCAATCCTTTCAGTAAGGAATAAGGCAACTCTTTCGATAACACAAAAGACGAACAAGGCAATCTTTTTGAAGAGAAGTAAGGTGACTCTTTCGGCAATGCGAAAGATGAACAAGGCAATCATTTCAAAGAGAAGTAAGGCAACTCTTTCGACAACACGAAAGATGAACCAGGCAAATTGGTTGATATTTTGGAATGCTCTTTTTAAAACAAGTATTTTCAATAAAACTTTGGAAAATCGTCAACCAAAAATTTAAAAACCGACTTTCCACAAAGTGGTAAGTACGGGTCGAATCCACAGGGAACAGGAATTAACCATAATATTTCTATAAAATTCAATTTATTAATGACAAATGTCAACCTACAATTATAAAGTTAATACAACTGCAAATAATCACTAAAAGAAAAGTAATCAAGCAATCAGTCTTCTGCTCCACGCCAAGGGTATTTCCGTCTTTTCGCCACGTAGAGAATCTCCTCACTTGGTCAATAACCCTGGACACTAAATATGCTTTTCAACCTAAAAATGCAGAAAAATACAAAGTTAGTTTTCTATTCTAACTATTAAAACAATAACTAAAACTATTTCTAATTATACGAAAATTACAAAACAAATGCTATGTATCAAGCACAGATTAAATAAAATACTAAATTAATTCTAAAATTAACCAATTTAACTCTACTAATGCTGTATGATGATGATGCAACTCCTAAAATGCAGAAATTATGGAAAACAAGTCTAAATTGCAAACTATGAAAATTACGAAACTGCCCCTAACTAGTGTAAAATAGCATTCTGACAGGCTATCGGAAAACCACTGTTTGACAGGGCAAACGAAGTCTGATTTTCCCAAAATTTGTTCTGTTCTGCAACTGACAGATTAAACAAATTGACAGTTTTTACAGAATTGAAAAACAATATCTGGAACTCCAGATATAAGCGTTTCAAAACAGGGAAAAATCAGGATATCGAAAGTCCTATAATTTAAAATCCAGAGAATGCGGTTTTCACAAAACACTTCAAAATCAGACCAAACCAACTCGGATTGAGCTGAAATTTGGTCTGCATACAGTTAACACACCAATAAAGAGAATAGAAAAATAATCTTTTGAAAACTCGAAATTGTTGCACATGAAATGATGATAGTGCGACAAGACAAAAATCGAGTTTCGGATTCAATGCACTATTCACTTTATAAAGCTATTTTAAACACTAAAAATGCAATCTAACTCTAATGCAATCCTAAATGGTACTGAATGACAATTTATATGCAGCTATTAAATGCAATTATGCTAAATAACATAAGAATGAAATGCAATAGGTAAATTACGACTAAAGCTAACTTAAATACCAATTCAAATGCAACTAAGGTAATTAAAATTACAACCTAACTATATGACTTAGCAATTACAATTAATAAGAACTGAAGACAGTTTAACTAAATGCAATGGTCAAATCAAACCTAATAAACAACTACACATTAAATACACACCAACTTCTAAAATCTAACTGAGTTGATTAAGTAAAGGACTAAACTAACTTATACTAAACTATTGTGAATTAAAACTAAAGTTAAGTAGACCACTAAAAACCAAGATGGGGCGGTTTTAATATGTGACTAGGTTCAACTAGGTTCACGCCACACCTGGCTAGGTTGACTCGACTAGACCCTGCCTAAATTAGGAATTGAAAAATAAACATCTAATGAATTAAAAATAACAAATTCAATTAATACTCACAAATCTCTACACCTAACACCTTACTATACTAATCGTAATTAAAACTTATCTAATTAGAGACTCAATCTTAATCCGAGAGTTAATGAACAATTAATCTTACACAGGTAATTCTAAATCTAAAATATACTATTAAGTAAATGGGTATCAATGTGAGTAAATGCTCTGGAATGAATTTGGAAAACTTATACTATCCAAAAATCGTCCAATAGAGAGGAGTTATACTTTTAGAACTTGCCTTTGCTCACTTTGGAAATTTTAAAACACTCAAAACCGTCCAAGCAAATGGGATAACAGTTAATATAATGGCTTGATAAATAAAATGGGCAACAAAGGGTTGAAACCGTCCAGCTCCACAAGGGCCACAATGAATTCGACTTTCCAAACGTGTTTGGAAAGCAATTAAATCCCTCTATCCAAAAACGTGAGCTCCTTTTTAGAAAAGATTTAATATTCAATTCAACTTTCCAAAAATTCTTGATGCTATCTTGAATTTCCTTCTTTGAATCAATTTGCAAACTTGCCTAAAAGAAAATCCAACGAATTTGGAGCAATCAATGTTTGTCAAAATGTTTTTCTTTTTGAAGCATTTACTCTACTATTTCAACCTTCCTAAAACTACCACTAAAACGTCTAAAACTAACTCCCCTAATACAATGTATCTAGACACACTAAAAACACTTGCCTAAAATCTAAAACTTACCACAATGCTACAACTACCAAAAGTAGCCTAGAGCTCGACTGGAGCTCTAATGGCTGCCGCCCCACCTTGGGGAAGAAGAATACCTAAAACTGAAATAAAAATCAAAATGACAAAGAACAAGTTACACTAAGACTATCATGAAAATCATGCATCTAAATTTATAGCCAACTAGAACTAACAACCTAAACTATCGAAAATCAATTTCAAAAACAAGATCTACACTATCATAGCATGAAGAACTAAAAAGAACTAAAAATTTCCACTATAACAATTTATGAAAGACCCTACCAAGAACGGACGACACCACAACTAGGAAACGATAACCTTGATTTTTATATTTTCAATAACAATCAACACCCAAAACACAAAATGACTAAAACAATATTTAGATTAATCCTAAGCTAATGATATTGACCAACATGGATTTGATGAGGCTGTTAAACTGCAACACATACAACAACACACACGAATTACTCACTCTAAACACACGCACTTAACACAAAGGAAATCCTAATTCAAAGAGGGTTCGAAAGGCAAATCACACGAAAACATAGACTCAAACCCACATGAATCTTCAGCAAACTCAACTTGAATATAATTTAAATGCGGTCTACTAACCCAGTTTTTCTGCAAAAACCGATCAAAGGCTCAAACTCAAAATGAACCAAGATCAGCTAGAATGGATCTAGCCGATTTATTGGTTTTCAATAAAAGCGTTCTTTGATCCAGCCCCAACGCCCAAAATAAATCAAAGTAAACTTTTTAAAACAAGTTTTCTGTAAAAAAAATTGTAGAACACGCTGTAAACAAAAATAAACAAATCGGCTAGAAGAACCTCTAGCCGATTTACACGTTTTGCATAAAAACAATAAAAATCGATCCTTGAATCATGAAACAATGAAACAACACCTAGATCTAACGTGCTGGTCGGTGCACGAATGCTATACTAAGGTTGAAACACGAAAAATACAGCAAACACACAGAAAAAAAAACATAAAAACAAGCACACACAATTTGGGTTTTAGCTAGAAGAAAAGGGAGAAGAAGATCTACCTCTAGGGCGATCCGACGATCGTGGGGAAGAAGAGAGCGGACAATGGCCTTGGATTGACATCCCGAACGGTTCGAGAATGCTGGAATGTCACCACGAACAGGATATCTACAACTGCAACACGTTGGAGATCCACCGAAGATGGAACGGGTGCCGATTCGCGATCAGAGGGCTTAGAAAACCGGATGGAGGTAGGGCCGGCTCATCTTGTTGGGGTGTTTCACACTTCCAAGCAAGATTAATGGTCTCCACCTCTGCTACACCTGCAAAAACACATCAAATGGTGAGAAAACGCAGCAAGGATACTAAAGAAACGAAAAAGAATGGAAAGAGAGATAGAGTAATGCTTGATTTCCAAGCAAAAACCCAATTTTCGATGGAAATGAAGTGGGATGAGAGGTTGGAAGGTGCTGGAGCTAGAATCACTGTAGGAGGCGCCAATCCCAATGCCAAAGACGCCTAGGGTTTGCTGGAAACTATAATTTATACTTTTGATAGTTTTCAGAAACAAGGTTATAAAAAAATATTTTACTAGGCGCCACTTTCTGAGGGGTTTTCTGCAAAACTTTTTGAAATGGGTATGGATATGTGTGTGGGTTGGATTTTGGGCTTTTTAAGAATTGATCCAATGTCCAATTCACCTAATTGTGTCGGATATGGATCCGATCCACCTCGAAATCCGTGCCCAAACACTAAAGTAGCCATAACTCTCTCATTTTAACTCCGATTTTTCTGAAATTCGAACCATAGCCCCTTACTATCAAAATACATCTAAACATGGGTTTAAAACCTTAAACTTGAAACAAAATGCATGAAAAACTTGTTTACATGATGTGCATTTCATGCATCATCACAAATCCTTTCAAGGAGAAATAAGGCAACTTTTTCGACAATAAGAAAAAGAAACAAGGTAATCTTTTCAAAGAGAAGTAAGGCGACTCTTTCGACATTGCAAAAGACAAACAAGATTATCCTTTCAAAGAAAAGTAAGGCAACACTTTTGACAACGCGAAAGACGAACAAGACAATCCTTTCAAGGAGAGGTAAGGCAACTCTTTCGACAATGTGAAAGACAAACAAGGTAATGTTTTCAATGAGAAATAAGTCAACTCTTTCGACAACGTGAAGGATGAACAAGGCAATCTTTTCAAGGAGAAGTAAGGCAACTCTTTCGACAACACGAAAGATGAACAAGATTATCCTTTCGAAGAGAAGTAAGGCAACTCTTTCGACAACGCGAAAGACGAACAAGGCATTCCTTTCAACGAAAAATAAGGCAACTCTTTCGATAACATGAAAGATGAACAAGGCAAATCCTTTCAAGGAGAAGTAAGGCAACTCTTTCGACAACGCGATAGACGAACAAAGCAATCTTTTCAAAGAGAAGTAAGGCAACTTTTTTGAAAATGCAAAAGATGAACAAGGCAATCTTTTTGATGAGGAGCAAGGCAACTCTTTTGACAACGCGAAAGATAAATGAGGCAAATCCTTTCAAGGAGAAGTAAGGCAACTCTTTCGACAATGCGAAAGACGAACAAGGCAATCCTTTTAAGGAGAAGTAAAGCAACTCTTTCAACAACGTGAAAGACGAACAAGGGAATCTTTTCAAAGAGGAACAAGGCAACTCTTTCGATAACGCGAAAGATGAACAAGGCTATCCTTTCAGAGAGGAGTAAGGTAATGCCAGGATGTGTCAATATGGACAATGCGCTCTTCACTTTATGTTGGGATAGCAAGAAAATATTGTCAAAATGTTAAAAATTTATTGTTGATTCAAGATAATTGAAAAATGATGCACATGGGTGCAAAAATATTCTTCTTTTCTACCTAAAGTATTGCCTCCAATTGGGCTAACTCCGTAGAATCAAGAATCAAAATCAAAATTGCTTGCGATTGACTTTCTTCCAAGAAGCTATCAATTTCCTTGATATAAACAGAAAGGAAAGTATTCTTGATATCGTGAAAGCGATTGGTGAAAAGATACTAATAAAAGAATTTCACAAAATTAAAGAAGATTCTTGGCAGATTTGCACTCTTGCTGATATAGAATTTGAGCTCTCTCGGGGTTTTGCGAGAATTTTATCACATTCGCCTTCAACTTCGAGATACTCTGATTTTCCCTCAAAGAACACGACACAAAACCTTCAACTTGGAGATAATCTGAGTCTTTATTGATCCCAAGGATTATATTGATAAAATAGACTCTTGAATTGAAATCTCTTTTTGATGATAGCCTTGATCAAGTATCTTTTAGGGATTGGTGGGAGGTTCATCGCATCAGTCTTCAACTTGACGATGATTTGAACTTTTCCTAGAAGGACACGTCACATGCAACTTCAACTTGGAGATAATTTGTGTCTTCTTTGGCCCCGGGGGTCTGACTCGTCCATCATCTTCAACTCGACAATAGTTGAGAGATCCCTTTTGCAGATAAATAATTGCAGTTGGATAATTATTAAAGAGATGTTGAAATCGAGTGGATTTTTCTTTATCACCCAAGATATTTCCACTGCCTCATTTTTACAAGAATGGTCTTTAAAGATGTACCATAGCTACAATCAATATCGATCACTTATGGCTTTATGACAACATTGAATTTTCTTCACATGCCATATCGAGGATTTATCCTTCATCCCTTTGGTTGGCCAAGAGAAAGATTTTGAATTTTGAATCCTTCTTTGCAAAAGCTTTACCTTTTTGGAAGGAATGCTGAAGGTAATCTGAGATAAAGATTTGTGCGATAAAGATTTTGAAATCAACAAATACTTGATGACAAGTTGGCAAAATATTCTTGAAATTCTGTGTAGTAGAGAGCATCTGAATTACGAATCAACGTATCCATGACAAAAATTCTCCTCTTTTTCCCATAGGAGAGACTCAGACTTAGCCCTTACCTGAATGGAAAAATTGATAACCCAAAGTTTGAAATTGGATGACCCGAAGGTCAAAATTGGTTGACCCTGTTATCGTTGCGAAATTTTTCCCGTCTTCCCTTCCTTGCGGAAGAGAGAGAGGGAAACGCTTTCGCGCTTCAAACTTGACCGGATTTTGGAAATTGTTTTGAAATACTAGCCTCCATTTTAAAAATTGCAGGAAAATCCATGGGATGGGGCTCGACTTGTCGGTACGAGGTTCGACCGTTCCTGCCGCCTTTAACAGGGGTAATCGAACCAAGGACCAAAATTGTGCTTGACTCAGTAAAATTATCGAAATTGTGTTCTATCCTAAATGCACAGAGAATTCAGGCATGTGCTATGAGATCTTTGAAAAATGTAAATTGGAAAATATGATGTATGCTTAGAAAACATTTGGAGTTGAAAAGCATTTCTCAGGAAAAAGATGGAAATCAATCTCTCGGGAAACTCAGACGAAGAAGGTTTGAAATCTCGAGGAAGTTTATAAAGATTTGGAAAATCTTGAAGAAGTGAGAATCTCGAGAAAATCTTGAGAAAGTTTATAAGGACTTGGGAAACTATGAAGAAATGAGAATCTCAGGAAAATGGGAAGAATTCCTGAGAAAAGATGAACGTTTGGAAAGGAAAGCATTTATCGAGAAAACTCGGACTTTGAGAATTTTCTTAGGAAAATGATGGAAAATTTATAGGAAAACTCATTGGGGAAGAAAACTGAACTTGGGAAATTGAAATCCTGAGAATCTTAGCCTTAAAACCCTTGAAATACTTGAAAATTGATCTTTGATTCTTGAGAAAGATTGGAAAATTCCTTTTGAAAATCTTAAGAAAATAACATTTTTCAGAGAAAATCGAGGGAAAACTTTGATTTTGGAAATCCAACTTAGAAGTTTCTTGAGAGACTGGTTTCCATGGAAAACTGTGAAAACTTGACTTGAGAAAACTGATTTTGAAAAATTCTCAGAGTTTCTTGAGAAATCGATTTCTTGAGAATGAAGTTTTTTTAAGAAAATCATGGGAAAACCAATGATTTCATGATGCAAATGATATGAGTGAATGAATGCACTTTGAAAGATTTTCTAAGAAATTTGTTGGAAAAATGTGTATTAAGTCAAAACAGATCCTTCACATATCCTGACTGTGGCCATGAATATGTTCAGAGTTTAATTGATTTAATGCACAATGCTTTGAAAATATTGGAAATATGATGTGCATTTTAAGATAGCCTAAGAGTGTAGGCTTAATGTGACTGCTAGAGAGATGATGGATCTGGGTCTCGTCCATATTCCGACTAGGGCCGTAAATATGGATTCCATCGAGTTCATCAACTCCCTAAGAGTTGGTGCACGTGCCATTCGTGAACATCCATAGTGCTTTTGAAATAAAATACATGAATCATATAAGCAGGATATTGCATAAATTCAAACTATATGATATGCATCCTAATCTAAACGAGAAATTAAATCTCTTATTCCAAGATTACACCTAATTGTTATATTGCTGACATAAAGCAAAAAAAAAATAAAAAATAAAAAAAAAATGGAGTTGAAAGAATCGGCGTCCTCCAGATTTTCCCTGCAAAATGGGTTAGTACAAGAAATAGAAGTGTAAAGTAGGCGAAGAGATGGAAAACATCATATTTATACCAGACTGCTCATGGTTGAACCTGTGCTAATGACAAAATGTATATACAATGACCAAAGTTTATACCTATAGAGATATATCTACTTGAATATACAGGAGAAAGTAACTACCTCAATGTGTAGGATAGCGCATATACCTAAATGTTAAAGAAAAAGAAATAATGTATGTGAAGACATATATTTTTACCTACATATATATATATATGTATATACAGATATAGACATATTCCCATAATTGAAAGTATACATAATAATCAAGTTTACACGAAGGTGATATATGATAACATACAGGAATATAGGGAGTTGGAAATATGCAAGTGTGTTATGAAATGCTATAACCCGTGACAAAATTTTATGATATACAGATTTAATGAAATATCCGCATATGTATAAGATGGCAGTATATCGGTAATGGGTCATAGGCACGTGGTGAGGAGGTGCATTTTGCAGTTACACATTCAAATCTGGTACAACAATAGTGATGTAACAGATGCAAGGGAGAAAACTGAGTTGTTACTAGAGAAATAACAAGGCTGGTGCTAATCTCTTAAAGCAATTAATCTCTGGCTACCACAAGTGAAGCCACGACAGGGCGTCTAGCAGAAGCCAAATGAAAGGGTCGATGGATAGTAGGTGGTCTAAAGAATAGAGAAACACTTCTATATCAAAACAAAATGAACATTCAGTAAATGCTAGGAACAAATCTGTGATATCAAAAAGAGTTAATACACGTGGAATCCAGCAACCATGGCTGTGACAACAAGATACCTATACACAGCACAAAAAAAAAAGTGACAATATGTATTCACTATTTGATACGACAATGGAAAAGGGTAAAACAGTATATCAGCATAGTAATTTTCCATAGTAAGTAAAGCAAACGATCAGTGAATGTCATTTGTACAAAAGGTTTACATAATCTGAGGAATGCTGATCTAAATCTTCAGGATTATGGTACAATACACAGGACTTAGTAACGGCACAGGCAAGAAGGAGTTCACAGATACAAGCAACCTCTAAGTTGTATAAGAATGTGAGAAGAAAAAGAAAAAAAAAATTGGAAGATGCTGCAGGTAGTGGAATTAACTTAAATGACTAAAAAAAAAAAACAGCAATAAGACATGCATATGGATATACAGGAAACTGAAAGTGAGCCTGGGTGATGTTATGAGATTGTGAGAAAAGAAAAAAAAAAAATCGGAATTGAGAGTGAATTCATATGTAGCGCCTGGGTTGAGCACTGCTTTTTCTGTATGATAGGCTGCTCTAGCCATCATTTTACATGTGCTGTGCAAAAAAAGAATTTTTTTTTTTATTTTTATCAAAACCGTGCATACTTGCAAAGACCAGTGGTGTATGAATGGTTGAAAAAAAATGAGTCTAAACGAAAAAAACATGTGAAGATAAGGAAATTAACACAGATGATCTCTAAAACCTTAAACACAGTACTTAAAGAAGATTGAAAACCGAAATATTTTGTAACAGAATCTTTTCAAAATAGTGAATCATGGGTATATAAGAGGATGAAAACAGTATCCATGTAAAAAAAAATTGATCTGAAATTGTTATTTGAAATACTTGGGATATTGGAATGATCCAAAAAAAAAAAAACTTTAAAAGGAGGATAATGATCAGATGAACTTTGATATCTAATTTGAATCAATGATGCCATTGAACGGCATCATCGGTTCTTGACTTATTGGATAACCCAGGATGCAAGCCACATCGACTGCTGCAACGGGTTTGCCTTGCAAATGGTAAATTTGATGCTTAATTCACCTAAACATAGATGTAAGAAGGGGCTTTTACCTTGATTCGGCGGAGGTTGAAGAAGCGCTTCCTAATAGGGTGAGCTGAAGAAGAGGGAAGCCTGCGTCTTCTACTGGATGTCCTGCTTCTGATGGGCTGAAGAGAACGCAGAGGCTGGTGTAAACACCCCAAATTTTCACTCACCTCCCTGACATTTCACCAAAGCATCAACATCCAGCCTCTGAAATCGCTGGAGGGCAAAATGGTCATTTTCTGAGCCCGGACCTTGCAAAAGTCCAAATTTCATCTGGAACTCTCAAAATTTCCCTATTTTTAGATAAGATGTTCAAAATTTTATTCCTGACAAGAGACAGACAGCTCCAAGTCTTGGCTCAAGATTATATTGCATAAGACATGACATTGCATATCATTGCATGAGCATTTCAAATCACTGCATTGCACAGCATGTCATTTCGAGGTCCAGAACTATTGATTTCAAAATTTTCAATCCAGATTAGAATTTTACCCTTTTCAAAATTGATTTCAAAACCCTGGGTCTTCAAAATTATCAATTCTTCCCATTTTACCCCCAGGACTTTGAATTTCAAAATATTTTCTCAGGAAAACGATCTGGATAGTTTTCAATATGGATTTCAGCCACTTTACCTCAGATTTTGCCCTTTTGACAATTTCAAATATCTTCCTTTTACAAAATTGCCCTACAGAGGCCAACTCTTTCCAAAAACTCCTGTTTTACCAATTAGTCCAGATTTTATGAAAATTTCAAAAAAAATTTGTTGTTTTATCCTTATTTCAGTAAAGAAGCAATGTGGGACCCACACTGAGGTGGTGTCACACAAGCTTTTCTTTTGAAAATTTGAATTTTGAAAAACCCAAAAATATAGGAGCCTTGTCCCCTGGATTGGCGCCACTTGTCATTTCTCTCTCCTCCCATTTACCTGCCATATGTCAGCATAGGGTTCACCTAGAGTTGGCGCCACATGTCACCTTCTCTCTTCTGCCATGTGTCAGTGTGGGGCTACCTTCAGAAGCCGCCACATGTCATCCCATTTATCTGCCATGTGTTAATATCCTATCGGGTGCATGTGTCATTTCAAAGAACACCAGGAGATGCCAAGTGTCATAGGTTGTCCTGTCTAGAAAAAGTGGAGCTTGTCTCCTCTGAGGTGGCGCCACTTGAAGTGTGTCTCCTACAGGGGACACGTGTCAACCTCTTACTCCTTCTAGAAAAGTAGCCTGACACATGTCTCTCCCTACTTTTCTCAGAAAAGTAGGAGACACGTGTCACTCCTAGATTCCTCCAGATAAAGTAAGCTTGTCTCCTCTGAGGTGGCGCCATCTGGAGTGTGTCTCCTGCAGAGGACACGTGGCAAGCTCTCATTTCCTCAGAAAAAGTAGACGCCATGTGTCGTTTTCTGCTTTCTTCAGAAAAACTAGAATTCAAAAGTTGAAAACTCCTCATAGGTGGCGCAAATCCTGAACTTCTACCTTTTCCAGGTTGTCTGAGATGGCGCCACATGGCCTGGCCCACCTTCTCTCCTCTCTGCCACGTGTCATTCTCTGCTTCTTTCAGAAAAAGTAGAGGACACATGTCTTCTCCCTACTTCTTTCAGAAAAGTAGGAGACACATGTCACTCCTGGCCTTCTTCAGAAAAAGCAAACCATTCAAAATTCAAACAAGACACTAGGTGGCGAAAATCCTGAGCTCTGATTTCCCAGATGGCCTATGAGAGCGCCACATGTCCTTTCCCTCCTTTTCTTCCCTCTTGCCACATGGCATTGTAGGAGCCACCCTGAGGTGGCACCACATGTCCATCCTCCATTCCTCCAGGGCCAACCTCCATTTGAAATTCGAATTCTCCTCTGAGGTGGCGCCATCTGAAGAACCTCTCCAGCAAGCTGACACTTGGAACCATCCTGGACTGCCACATGTCCAGATCTCCTTTCACCAGAAAAAGCAAAATTCAAATTCCTCTGAGGTGGCGCCTTCTAAGCCCACTGCTTTGTCCTTCTGACATGTGTCAAACACCTTTTGAGGTGGCGTCATTCCAGGACTCCACTTGGCTCCATTTTTTTTATTTTATTTTTCATAAAGGTAGCCCACCATGAGGTGGCGCCACCTGAGGACTCCCTACAAAAGGTGAGTTTGAATTTCAAATTCCAATAGAGCACCCTCTGAGGTGGCGCCTTCTGGGAGTTTCCTGCAGAGAGAATCAAGCAAACTTTTGAAAAATTCCAAATTCCCCCTGCTGAGGTGTCTCACCCACAAAATTTCCATTTTTTTTATTTTTTGCAAAAATCAAAATAGCCCCATGAGGTGGCGCCACCTGAGGGCTCCCTGCAAAAGCCAAATTTGAATTTCAAACCCCCAGATAGCACCCCCTGAGATGGCGCCACATGGAGGGCTCAGATTGAGCCTGTTTGAAATTCAAAATTTCTTCAGAAAATTTATCAAAACAAGGCTCCACGCCCAGGAGAAGGAGGCCATCTTTGGAGACCATTTTGGTGAACTGGAAAATTCGACCTAGCCTTCCTAACATCTGATTTTGAACTTTGGAAATCGTGCCCCCTTTGGCTCATTGAAGAAGGTGGAGTAAAGCTCGTGTAGTGGCCAATCCGATTCAAACATAGCTCGATTTTGGTGAACCATCCGAAGCTCGGAGCAAAGGACGAAGGAAGCTCGTGATAGTCGCCCATTTCAAGAGCTCCTACGCTGCGTAACGAAACAAGGTGCACTTCTTTTCCCATTGATTGGATTCCATAATTCGAATCGGGAGTCGTTTGAAGAAAGAGCTCATCCGAGGGATGGATTGAGCTATTCTCATAAAACGACATATATAAAAACATTTAATTATGCTTTCTTGATGATTTTTAACATGCATGTAGTTAGCTAGATTTAATTTACATTTTATTTCATTCATTTAGCATATTTCACGAATTAATTAGGATTAATTTAGCATTTATTTCAATTCTGCTTATTTTCAGTAGGTCTCTGTTTTTGTCAGTCAGTCCACACGTCATTTCATGCATTTATTTTTTATTAAAAATCATAAACAAATCAAGGTATTCGCCATGAGGTGTCCCTTAAATTTTGCCAAAAATTCGGAGGCATTTGAATTTGTTTACTGTGGTAAACATTCAAAATGGCAAGTCGGGTTTTGTTACCCGGGATGCATTTTGAAAATCATTTGCCGACTTGTAAAATCGAGATATCCCTCATGGGAGATTTTATTTTCGATCCGAAAAATGTTATGAACTCGGGAGAATGTCTAGTTTTTTATATGATTTTTTTAGATTTTTCGTATTTTTTTTAATGTCTGACAAAAATCCGAGAGTTCGGGACACGTGTCAGAGCCTAATTTGGGCCTCTGAGATTTTGGATCGACTTAGGGATGTGGTTTCTCTTTGTGTGTTTCTCCAAATCCAAAACTGTAAAAAGTGAAAGTTGTGTCCGAGATGTCTTCTGTTTGCATATGAAAGCCAGTGATTTTTAGAATAGTGTTGATACCTGCTTCAGATTTTATTTGTCAGTCCTCTGTTTTGCTACATTTGTCTGTTTTGTTAGTTTAGGCAGGAATAGTTATATTTTTATCTGTCTTTCCGTTGATCAAATGTCAAAGTCATAAACATAAAAGTTGTTCATGTAGGTGTCTTGCACAGCTCTGATTAATTTTATAAATTTCCATGGCTGTTTTATATTTTTTGGCATTTTACATCAGATTAGTGTGATTTTACCTCTGTCAGAACTAAATCCCTGTTGCCGAACTCACCATGGCTCAAATCCCGAGGCTGTAAAAACCAAAAATATTCCATTTTGGGTCCTTTAGCAGTCTGCAAAATATCAGAAGTTTCCATGGTGTAAATCTTGCATTATCATATTAGGCATTGCATTTGGTTCGGATCCATAGGCAAAATCCACCATTTTAGGACTTTCTTTGAATTTTAGCATTTAAATCATATCATTTCATGATTTTTAGAGTTCTAGGTTGTTTATCAGAGTAAGTAGATGCTTCATACCGAATTTGGTGCAATTTGGAATCCGTTTGAGGTTCAGATTAGCCATAATACCAAAACAGGGTCCCGAAGGACCCGGATCCAAGCGAAAATCGTTATTTTTGATAAATTGCAAAATACCAAATTCTGATTTTACAGCCTTAGTGTGTTTAGCAGTATGTCATCATGTCTCTTACTGCATTTCATCATCATTTGATTCAATTTGAAATTTCAAAATCTCAATTTTACCAAGTTTTCCTTCAAAAAACCCTGATTTTAAAGGTATAACTTTATAATTAGGGGTATTTTGGTCATTTTGACCATCATTCCGAATTTCAAACTGTTTTCCACTGAATTCCCTACATTTACATCATTTCAAATATCAAGGAAACATGATAATAGGGTTTATATCCAATTAAATCCAATAATTTCATAATATTATTGGAAAATCTTGGAAAAACCCACATATCTGAGGTAACCCTATTTCAAGTTTGGCAGGAACAATCAAAAGAAGGAGCTGAAGTCTGCAAATTTCTTTTATTTCCTTTATTTAATGCTGTAACAATGTAAATTTTGGAATAAGAGAGTTAATTTATGCTTAGACTAGGATGCATATCATATAGTTTGAATTATGCAATACCCTGCTTATATGATTCATGCATTTTATTTCAAAAGCACTATGGATGTTCACGAATGGCACGTGCACCAACTCTTAGGGAGTTGATGGACTCGGTGGGATCCATATTTACGGCCCTAGTCGGAATATGGACGAGACCCAGATCCGTCATCTTTCTACTAGTCATATTGAGCCTACACTCTTAGGCTATCTTAAAATGCATATCATATTTTCAAAGTTTTCAAAATCATGTGCATCAAATCAACTAAATTCTGAACATATTCATGGCCACAGTCAGAATATGTGAAGGATTTATCTTGACTTAATGCATATTTTTCCAACAAATCTCTTAGAAAATCTTTTTCAAAGTGCATTCATTCACTCATGTCTTTTGCATCATGAAATCATTGATTTTCTCAAGATTTTCTCAAGAAAACTTCATTCTCAAGAAATCGATTTCTCAAGAAACTCTAAGGATTTTTCAAAATCGGTTTTTCAAAGACAAGTTTTTCCACAGTTTTCCCTGGAAAATGATATTTTCTTAAGAGATTCAAAAGAGTTTTCCAATCTTTCTCCAAGATCCAAAATCGATTTCCAAGTATTTCAAAAGGTAAAATTCCCAGGATTTCGATCCCCAAGTTTTGAATTTCCTTCTCCAATGAGTTTTCCTATAAATCTTCCATCATTTTCCTAAGAAAACTCTCAAAGTCCAAGTTTTCCTAAGAAGTGTTTCCTTTTTCAAAAGGTTCATCTTTTCTCAAGAATCACTTCTATTTTCCCAAGATTTTCAACCATTCATGATTTCCCAAGTCTTTATGAACTTTCTTGGGATTTCAAAACCCTTTTTTTATCTGAGTTTCTTGAGGAATTGACTTTCATCCTTTTCCTGAGAGATTCTTTCCAACTCCAAATGTTTTCTAAACATACATCATGTTTTCCAACTTGCATTTTCCAAAATCTCATAGCACATGCCTGAATTCTCTATGCATTTAGGATAGAACATAACTTTGATAATTTCGCTAAGTCAAGCACAATTTTGGTCCTTGGTTCGATTACCCCTGTTAAAGGCGGCAGGAACGGTCGAACCTCATACCGACAGGTCGAGCCCCATCCCATGGATTTTCCCGCAACTTTTAAAACGAAGGCGAGTATTTCAAAACAATTTCCAAAATCCGGTCAAGTTTGAATCGCGAAAGCGTTTCCCTCTCTCTCTTCTGCAAGGAAGGGAAGACGGGGGGAAAATTTTGCGACGAGAACAGGTTTGGCGACCGTGATGGGACCTGTCCTTGTCTGACCTAAATTATGCTTGACTTAGTTTAATTATCAAAATTATGTTCACAAAATGTCAGCTCTTTTACTTTCAATATCATGTGAACCTAGGAGCCTAGATTCTAACCTAGCTGACATTGACTGCATATAGACTAGGCATGGTTTGGTAGGACCAGATTGAGGAGATATTTTCATGCCCACATAGACTTAGGTCTAAATACAACTCTCCTCAATTTAGGATCTGAATGCAAACAATGTATGCTTCTTCAAAGATTTTCAAAAGTCTATCTCTCTAGGACTTAGAGCCATCTATTTCTTGCATGTGATCATTTTTCAAAATCTCCCTTACCTATCATTACCCGGTCTTCACGTTGCTGGGCTCTCTTCTAGAACCATAGTTCAGGACAGAGCCTCACAACTGGGCCAACTATTTGGGTTAACACCCCCCTACCACGTACCGCGGGCCACAGTCCGAAGTATATCGGTAGGCGCTCAAGGATGTTGGAAAACCTTACCTTAGAACCGGAGTTGAAATTCTATGCCACGTACCTCGGATTTCGGTTCGAGTATATCGACATAATTGGATTGGACAAAGATGATCTGAACCTAGAGTTAGGATTAGTGTCCTACAACTATTTTCAAAATGATGCATTTAGAGTCAGCCTTTTAGGGAGTGCTGAATGTGCATAAATGTTTGTGCAGGATGTGATTGTATGTGTATGATTTCCTTAATTTTTTATATTTCCCAATATTTTCCAACTTATTAGGCCTTTTCTAAAACATCCTTATTTTCCCACAAGATCTTTTTCTCAAACCCTGGATGATTTTTTTTTCAAATATCCCATTTCTTCCAAAACTCCAAGCGATTTTACATTCTTCCTTTCTACTGGATCTCGAATTTCTAGCTGCATTTTTATCCTGCCTGCAAAATTTTTCAAAATTTCTCACATTTTCCTAAGTCTCATTCTGAGTCTTTCTCTGTTTTCAGTTCGATGGCATCCAGTCAAGTCGATCTTATCTTTCCTGAAGGTCACATCTCCTTCGAGGTGCGACAAGGTCGTCCTGAACATCGAGCCCTTAGCACCGAAACTTTCATTCCCCGGTGGTATTATTCCTGGCTAAAGAGCTTTTCCCGAATGTTCCCGGACCATTTGAGCGAGTGCGGATTAGAGATGGCATCAGCAGTCGGAAAGCAGACCATCAATGGCAACCTAATCCATGCAATGGCGGAGCGATGGAATCCTCGGACGTGTACCTTCTGGTTCCCATGGGGAGAAATGACTATTTTAATGGATGAATTTTCAGAAATCATGGGATTACCAGAACCAGCCGGTCAACCAGGAGACCCATTAGAGCATCAATTCCTTATCAATGTCAAGGGTTTGGACCCCCGAGACTCCTTAGCTCGTATGACAGGCCGCCGATCTTGGCCCCTGATCCAGTTGGAAGGAAATGAGTATGTTGACCTACTTGAGTTGTACCGCCAGTACGGGACCTTCGTCGAAGTCAGCTCGCTTTCAAGAACAGCCAAAGAAAGGATTCAAAATGCGATGGTTTTGTGCACTGTAGGATTATCCCTCTTCCCAGATGGACAAAACTACATGGACATCAGAATAATCCAGCTTATGAGAAGATGGGGAAGTCGGCAAACCAATCGCCTCTCTATAGCCATGGCAGCGCTCGCCTTCCTCTATCGAGGTCTGACCCGATTCTCACTTGGAGAATCCATTTTAGTTGAAGGATGCATCTATGCACTTCAGTCCTGGTTTTTCCAACACGTTCCAGCCCGAGCAAGCTCTTTCAGATACAATGGTCAAGAACTCCTTCCAGTGGCGCAGTACCGGTCTATGATCAACAACATTCAAGAGGATGACGTAGTTTGGGACTATTTTGATCGGCAATTGTCTCCTCCCAGATATACCTACGCTTATGGCAAGCGGTTCAAGTTGCTAGGTCCATTCTTCTGCACTTACTACCAACCGAAGCGATGTGTTCGGCAATTCTCCCAGAGACAGCAGTACGTCGAAGCTCGCTTGTTATCAGGAGTTATGGCAGAGTTTGATCTCACTTCCGCACAATGGTCCGGGGCATATCATTCTGCCCGCTACGGCTGGGATTCCTTTGTCTCTCTCAAAATCTTTTCGGGTCCTAGAGTGTCTGCCGACTATCGCGAATGGTGGCAAATTGTTTGTCCCCCACCTCTTTGTCAAGATCAATAAAATCATATTTTCCTTATTTCAATAAAATTTTCTTTCTTTCTTTCTATTGTGGTTTGACGACCTCGCCTAGGTAACAAGGCATATTTTCGTTGTTTATTTCTTTTGCAGAAGGAATGACAACACAATTGTCGTGATTCCCACGACGACTCAGTCCCTAGTAATGGGACATATTTTCCAAATTGTCTACCATATTTTCAGCAAATATTTCTTCCAAAAGCTAATTCCTTCATAATCTAATCAGGTCTTTGCCCTGCAGAGAGCATCCATACCATTTGATGGTTGAGACGAGATCAGGCAAAAGAACCACGGCATCCCAGTACTCGTCAGCCTCGGAAGAAGAAATGGGTTCCCCTCGATCCGAGAAGAGTCAAGAGCAGCAGCAAGAAGATGACGGCATAGACCCTCAAATGTATGCCATGTTCAGAAAAATGATGAACAAAATGATGAATGAGCAGCCCGGGACCAGCTCAGAAAGAAATCCATTCAGAGAAAAGTTCCATGGTCGTAGGAGTAAGAAGGCTCCCAAGAAACAAATCCAACCAGAAGAGATTTCAGATGAATCAGATTCCACTGAAAACACAGATGAAGAATATGAGGTGCCTCCGGCATTTCAGAAGCGTGGCCAAAGTAAAAGCCGCAGATCAAAGAGCAGAGATAAAGAAGAGCCGTTGCAAGCGCAATTTAAAGAAATGGCCCGAGTTGTCAAAGATCTGCAAGCCGCGACAAGGGCAAGAAAGTCTTCACCAGTGAGGACTTTTATAACGGCTTAGAAGGGGATGATGATCTGAAGAATCTCCCCCGAAAATTCATCAAATTCGATGGTTCTGGCGACCCAAAAGCTCACCTCGCCACTTTCTTTGTTGAATGCTCTCGGTTTAAGAGGGATAACCGAGCATTGTTTCTATGCTTCCCCCGCAGCTTGGAAGGAGTTGCAGCCAAGTGGTATGCTGAGCATATCAACCCCATCGAGCTCAAGGAGTTCGACAAAGTTGTGAACCTATTCATTGAACGCTTCTTGTTCAACACAGAGGCGCTTCCCACATTAAGTCATCTCTGCAATTTAAGGCAGAATAAGAATGAAAAAGCACGGGACTTCATTCACAGATGGAGATCAGCCTGTAATAAGATGAGAGATCCTATCTCGGAAAGGCATGCATTGTCCCTGATCCTCAACAATTTTTCGCAGCCGTTAAGAGGATTAATCTCCATAGCACCATCCAGGACCTTCATTGAGCTGACTGAACGAGCCGAATGGCTCGAGTTAAGTGTGGAAAATGGAGTCTATGAAGGCTTCACCTTTTCTAAGAACAACTCCCATGGTGAGCAGAAGAAGAAAGCTCACTTCACTTATTCTGCCAACAACAGCAACAAAGGCCAAAAGCGATACAAAGGGTAGAAGAAGGACTACTGCTATGGTTCAGGCAGTTCAAACAACAAGGATCAGAAAGCAAAGACTGCTCCTCAGTACAGCAAGCCTCCGCAGCAGGATCAAGGACTGAAGCTGCGCGAGAAAGCTAAGCATGAAGGATGGAGTTATGACAGAAAGTTTACTCCCCTTGACCAATCACTCGAAGATGTGCTCGAATACATGCTATCGAAAGAGATGGTCAAATTGCCCAGATTGGCCGATCCCCCTATGCCCATGGGGAAATGGAAAGATCAGTTCTACAAGTTCCACAGGACAGTGGGAGACAACACCAAGAACTGCTTTGTTCTCAAAAACATCGTGCAAGATCTCATTGAAAATAATCTATTGGTAGAAGGAGAAGAAGAAGAAGAAGAGAAAATGGACATTCTCAATCACCCCTTCCCTTCACACACCACAGCAGTAGTGTCTGCACAACCCTTTCTACCGCATGAACATATCAAGCCATGTTCTGCGCAAGATCTCCAAGTTCAGCATCAGGTGACGGTGCTACGACAAGCAGCTCCAGATTCCAAGAAGATGGACTTAATTTCAGCATTCGGTAAAATGAAAGTTGCGGAAGCACCTGTGAAGTCAGTCCCCAAATCAAAAGGAACTCCTGACTTCTTCAAGCAAATCGTTAGACCCAGGCTGGAGAATTCAAGTTAGAAGCCTCTGACCGCCTTATCCAATGTCTCCATCCTTGACTTGGCCAAGAATTCTAGCAAGCATCGACAAGTACTGAATGACTTACTCAGGAAAATCAAAGTTAAGCCCAGTACCACTCCAGAAGACATGGCACAGATTGTGAACTCTGCCATGACCAATGCACCAATCACTTTTTCGGATGAGGACCTTCCAAAGCCTCATTCCTTTCATAATAATGCTCTTTACATTGTCGTTCGGGTCAGAGGAATGACAGTACCGCATGTGTTGGTCGATGGAGGCAGTAGCCTCAATATTTGCCCTGAAATGATCGCAAAGGCATTAGGGATCAAGGATGAAGAATATATTCCAGATCCCATCACTATCTATGGGTTTGACAATCATGGTCAAACGGCCAAGGGCAAGATATTCCTGGAGGTGTTCATCAACTATTCAGTGCATTCAGTGCTTTTTCACGTGGTTAATGTACCACCAACCTACAACTTGCTGCTCGGAAGGACATGGATTCACAATGCTAATGCAGTGCCTTCCACCCTACATCAATGTGTGAAGTGGTCAAAAGGTGGAATGATTACCACAATACTGGGAGAAGACCCAGAAGAAAGGCTCCCGCAGCCCATGATTCCCCAGCCATCATTCAATGCAGATATTCCCAGCATCAAGGAAAGTGAAGAGATCAGTCACGGAGAAAATCGAGAAATACTCCAGGCATCCTCAGAGCCATCTCTGCACACAATAGCCACAATCCGATGGAAAGGTCCTCAATTCTTCAAGGTTGGAGGTCGAATCGACTACAACACCATTAAGGATCATCCCTTGTTTCCTCAATTCATGAAGTCAAAAAAGGGATTCGATTTGCTCCTGAAGCATGGCTATCAACCCTTCAAGGGACTCGGCAAGAACGAAGATGGCTGCATCGAGCCAATGATCCAGAAGCATCGTCCCCATAGAGCAGGACTAGGGTTTGCCGGAGGAAGCTCATCAAGGAAGACTGTTTTTGTCAAAGGAGCACAATGAAGACCATTTGTTATTTTCTTTCTATTCTTTTCCAAATAAATGTCTCATTTTACCAATGTCACTGATCAATTCAATCAATAAAATTCCAAGTTTCTTTATCTATCCGGATGCCATCTACTCCCTTTCTGTCTGTCTCATCATTTTATAATTCAATGTCATTTTATGCATAGTTCTCTTCAAATGATTGCTTGTCTTACTATAGGCCGATTTGCCTGAACCAGATTTTTTTTTTCTCTCAAAATTTCAGAATGACTTCTCGGACAATCAAGAAGCTCGTTCTCAATCCCAAGGCCTTTCAGAAGTCGACAGTAATTCACAGAATCAAAGCAAGCACCGGAAATGATAAGATTGCAAAGCAGTCAGATGATTGTGCTAAATACGATCAGTCCCTTCAAGAATTACCGGAGTTCGCCGTAGTTCAGAAGAAGAATGAACCATCTCCTCTAGTACAAGATCCAACTGAAGGTGTCAATATCGGTTCAGAAAAAGATCCAAAAATTCTCCAGATCGGAACCAGTCTGAGTTCAGAAGAAAAGAAGAGGCTTACAGATTTTCTCAAGCGGCATGAAGAAGTGTTCGCATGGACATATGAAGACATGCCAGGCTTAGACCCCAAATTAGTCGAACACCGTCTTGTCTTGAAGCCGGATGCTAAGCCAGTCAAGCAGAAGCTGAGAAAAATAGATCCCAGAATAGAACAACAAGTCAAAGAAGGACTTGAAGATTTGCTCAGAGCAGGATTTATTCGAGCTATTGACTACCTAGATTGGTTAGCCAATATCGTCGTTGTCCCAAAGAAAAGTGGCAAAGTGAGGATTTGCATAGACTTCAGAGACCTCAACAAGGCAACTTCGAAGGATGACTATCCACTTCCAAGCATCGATCTTCTAGTCGATAGCACGGCAGGACATGCCATGTTCTCTTTCATGGATGGATATTCTGGCTACAATCAGATTAAGTTGGCCGCCCGCGACCAATCAAAAACTTCCTTCACTATGCCTTGGGGCACTTTTTGCTATACAGTTATGCATTTTGGGCTCAAAAATGCTGGAGCAACGTATCAACGGGCAATGGCTGTCATCTTCCACGATCAGATGCGCAAAATCATGGATGCGTATGTTGATGATATCCTCGTGAAATCTAAAGAGGAAGAAGATCACCTCGAAGCACTTGATCAAGTCTTTAAGAGACTCATCCTTTATAAGTTACGGCTTAACCCGCAAAAATGTGTCTTTGGAGTCGAATCAGGCAAACTGTTGAGTTTTCTGGTCAGCAAAAAGGGAATTGAAGTCGACCCAGCCAAAGCAAAGGCTATCATTGATATGCCACCCCCAAAGAATCTCAAAGAATTGCGTAGCCTTTAGGGACGTATACAATCAATCCGGCGATTCATTTCCAATTTGGCGATGAGATGTGAGACCTTCAACTACTTACTCAGAAAAGGAGTGAAGTTCGAATGGGGGCCAGAATGTCAGCAATTGTTCGATAGAATAAAAAAGTATCTTCTCAATCCTCCAATCCTGAAGCCACCAGAATTGGGAAAACCTCTTTTGCTATACATCTCAGTCAATCAAGTCGCATGCGGCGGATTCTTGGCGCAATACAAAGAAGACAGCTTGATAGAGCATGCCATCTATTACGTGAGTAAGACTTTCATAGATTATGAAAAGAGATACTCTCAAATAGAGAAGACCTGCCTAGCTCTGGTATGGATGTGTCAGAAGCTAAGACACTACCTGCTAGCATCAGAAGTCAAAATCTTGTCTAAACTCAATCCCCTCAAATACATCTTGGAGCAACCTTTCCTAAGCGGACGAGTCGCCAAATGGCAAGTCTTACTGATGCAGTATGACTTAGAATATGTCTCGCAGCAATCAATCAAAGGCCAAGCAATCGCAGATCAATTGGCGGATTTTCCTCTGGCCGAAGAAGAGAAAGCCGAAGATGACTTCCCTGATGAGCAAATTTGCAATATCCAGCAATCTCCAGTCTGGAATTTATTTTTCGACGGTTCTAAGAATATGGCGGGAATAGGCATCGGAATCCTATTAATCACTCCTGAGAAGGAGATGATTCCATTTTCTCTCAAGTTAGATTTTCAATGTACTCACAATATGGCTGAATATGAAGCCCTGATTCAAGGTCTAAAGATTCTACTAGACTTCAATGTTAAGAGAGTGCATGCCAATGGAGATTCATTACTCGTTGTTAATCAAGTCCGAGCCGAATGGCAGGTCAAAGATCAGAAGCTATTTCCTTATCAGAAAATTGTTTCAGCTCTTGTCAGCAAGTTTGAAGAATTTCAGTTATTCCACATCAAAAGAGATTTCAATCAAGTGGCCGATAGCCTAGCCAGTTTAAGCTCCATTATGGCATTCAAGAATGGAGAATCTTGTCGCTCTTTTGAAATTGGCAGACTTGACCAACCTGCTTTCATTCCATCGGAGCAAGTAAACCAGGCGAAACAAAAGAAAAAGCCTTGGTATTACAATATCAAAACTTTCATAGAAACTGGTGAATTTCCTCCAGAACTCTCAAAGAAAGAGCAATGAGCGATCCAGCGTATGTCTACTCGATACTTCATTTTGGCCAATGTCCTCTATCGTCGTGGATTCAGTTCAGAGTATTCCAGATGTTTAGACGAAGACGAAGCCAAAGAAGTCGTGCGAGAAGCACACGAAGGCATCTGTGGTGGCCACGTTGGCTACCAAACCCTTGTCAAGCAAATCATCAGAGCAGGTTACTACTGGAAAACTATGCAACAAGACTGTTATCATTATGTGAAGAAGTGTGTATAATGTCAGATACACGCACCTTCTATCCATGCTCCGGCAACTTATTTACAGTCTGTTGTTTCTCCATGGCCGTTCTCCATGTGGGCCTTCGATGTCGTAGGTCCCATCACACCTTCAGCTTCAAATGGCCACAAATACTTCCTTGCCGCAACAGAATATTTCACCAAGTGGGTAGAAGCCATCACTCTTCGCACAGTAGAAGGCCGACACGTGGTCTCTTTCATTCACAAGAACATCCTTTGCTGTTTCGGCATCCCGCATGACATTGTGTCAGACAATGGCAGTCATTTCAAGAATGAAAAGATGAAAACATTCTGCTCAAAATTCAAGATCTATCATCATTTTTCCGCTCCATATTATCCTCAAGGGAATGGTCAGGCAGAGGCCACCAACAAGATTTTAATTCGTATTTTGGAGCGAACTATGGAAACAGGCCGTGACTGGCATGAGAAGATCCACGATGCACTATGGGCCTATCGGACCACCATTCGAACTCCAACGAATGCTACTCCATCAGAACTGGTCTATGGGACAAAAGTAGTATTGCCGCTACATGTTCAGAAGCCCGCTTTGAAATTTGCTTCACTACTGCAATTACCTCTTGATCAATACCAGCAGCAGCGACTAGTACAGCTAGACTTACTCGACGAGAGAAGGCTAAAAGCAGCAGAGCATGCTCAATCCTATCGCCAGAGAGTAGCCAGGCAATATGCGAAGTCTATCATCGAAAGAAGATTCAAAGTCAATGACTTAGTACTTCGATCCACAGCTTATCTCAAGCATCGTCCCGGCGGCAAATGGTCGCCAAATTGGGAAGGTCCCTATGTTGTCAAAGAAGCATTACCCCGCAACTCATATCGGCTCATCAATGCCGATGGGGTAGAATTGCCAGATCCTATTAATGCGCGACACTTGAAAAAGTTTTATACTTGAAACATTTATTCTTCTCTTGTAATCCTTCCTGTTTCCTTCAAATAATGATCCAACTTTCTTCCCCAGTTACACTGGGGCATTTTAAAATTTTGTTTTGTATGCAGGCAGAATAAACAAATTCCTCATTTCACGCACTTGTGCATTCATGTGCATCAATTCATGTTCATTTGCATTCAACTGCATTAACAACAATCTGGTCAGTATTGGGATTTCAACAAATAGTCCCATCACAATTCCTAAAGATTTAAAATTAAAAGGTCATCATCCATACTGAACCAAAACCTAGCGCTTGGACTGGTATTATTTCAAAATCCAGTACTCAAACTGGCACATTTTCAAAATCCCAATTTTTCAGAAAAGCGAGTTCCGACTCGGGCTTTTATTTCAATCATTTTCATTTGTTGATCCGGGTTCCGACTCGAGATCTCTCTATGTATTCGAGCTCAGAATCGAGCTCTTCATTTTTTCTCTGTTGATCCGAGTTCCGACTCGTGATCTCATTATCTTATTCGAGCTCAGATGCGAGCTCTTTATTTTCTTCTGTTGATCCGGGTTCCGACTCGAGATCTCTTTAGTTACTCGAGCCTTGACTCGAGCGCTCCATTTTCTTCTGTTGACTCGGGTTCCGACTCGTGATCTCTATATTTTATTCGAGCTTTGACTCGAACTCATTATTCTCCCTTGTTGATACAAGTCATTTTGATTCTCAGGGTCTGACGATTGCTCAAATTTGACATTTTGACCTCTAAATTCCAATTTAAATCTTCAAATCAGGCAATTCTCCAATTTCGACCTCTGGGTCACCCAATTTCCAATTCTCAACCTCAATTTCCAATTTCCAATTTCCAATTTTTCGACCTTCGGGTCAATCAATTTCCAAATTTCGACCTTTAGGTCCATCAATTCTCAATTTCGACCTTCGGGTCACACAATTTCGACCTTCGGGTCAATCAATTTCCAATTTTCGACCTTCGGGTCAATCAATTTCCAATCTTTGACCTTCATTTCTCAATTTCGACCTTTTTGGTCAAATCAATTCTCAATTTCGACCATCAGGTCATCCAATTTCGACCTTCGGGTCATTCAATTTCCAGCAACCAATTTTCCAATTTTCAATTTCGACCTTTGGATCAATCAATCTCAATATCCAATTTCAATCATTTTCTCTTGCAAGAGACCCTTTTTAGGGAGAGTTCGAGGGAGCTCGTTCTTTTCGCATGCTATCCAATTTGTTCACTTAGCCCCTTTTTAGGGAGAGTTTGAAGGGACTCGCGTCTTTGTGAACCGTTTGCAAAACAATTTCCAATTTCACACGAGGAACCCTTTCAAAGGGAGAGGCTCGACGGAGACTCGCTTTTCTTGTGACCCCCCAATTTCATACTAGGCCATTTTCGTCATGAAGGACCCGCTTTACCGAGAGAGTGTGATGGACTCGTTCCTTTCATGACCCAATTTTCAGACCTCACTATTACCGGCCCCCTTTCCATAAGAGAAGCCTAATATTAGGGAGCTTTGACGAAAGCTTAATTTCTCTTCGAAAGCTCGTTTTGCAAACACCTCCTCTTCAGGGAAGAGAGGAGTATTTCCCATTTCCCATTCAGGTAAGGGCTAAGCCTGAGTCTCTCTTTTTGGGGAAAAAGAGAGGAGAATTTTCGTCACGGATGTATTGAGCCGGATTTCAAATACTCACTTTCACCAAGGATTTCAAGAAAATTTTGTCAAATTTGTCAATCAATTGTTGATTTCAGAATCTTTATTGCACTAATCTCTATCTCAATTAACCTTTAGCATTACTCCCAAAAGAGTGAAGCTTTTGCGAAAAGAGATTCAAACTTCAAATTCTTTCTATTGGCCAACCAAAAGGATGAAGGATAAGTCCTCGATATGGCCAGAAAAGAAGATTCATTGTTATTGAAAATCATAGATGATCGATATTTGATCGCAGTCAATGGCGCATCTTTAAAGGTCATTCTTGTAAAGACGAGGCAGTGGAAATATCCTGAGTGCTAGAAAAGAGAGCATTTACCCAAGCCCCGTTTCCTCAAAATCACCTAAGCTGCAATTAAATATCCGCAAAAGGGATCTCTCAGCTGTCGTCAAGATGAAGGCGAATTTAGCGAGTAGACTCCAGAGCCAAAGAAGATTCGAAACATCTCCAAGATGACGGAGTTTGTGACGGGTCCTTCCAGGGAAAGTCCAAAGCACTGTCGAGATGAAGGCAGATGCGATGAACCTCTCGACAATCCCTAAAAGATATTTAATTTCAGCTATCAGCCAAATATCTCCAAACCCATCGTCCAAGAAGGATCAAAACATCTCCAAGTTGAAGGAGTTTGTGACGTACCCTTCCCAAAAGAGAGAAAGAGAGGAAAAAGAAAGAGAGAAAAAGTCAGAACATCTCCAAAATAAAGGAGAATGCAGCCAAAACCCAGAGAACCAAAAGAGTGCAGAAAGATTATCATGAGAGAAGCCCTCAGGATATCAAACTGTCAGATCTATCAAGAATCCTCTTTAAATTTGTGAAATTCTATTATCAATATTCTTTCATCAATTGCTTTCATAACATCAAATTCTCTTTCCTGCTCATATCAAGTTAATTGATAGCTTCCTTGAAGAAGGTCAATTGTAAACAATTTGGGTTTCCAATTTCGATTCTACGAAGTGAATCTTGTTTGGAGGTAATGCTTTGGATAGAAAAGAAAGAATATCTTTGCAAAAATGTGCAACAATTTCAAATATTTTGAATCAACAATAAAATTCTCAATATTTTGACAATATTTTCTAGCTATCCTGACGTGAAGTGAGAGCTCGATATCCGTCTTCGATGCATCCTGACACCAATTTTAAATCCCTCCTAAGGACTTGATTCCTTCCCTTCTTTGAGAGCATGAACTCTCAGATTGCACACTTTTATGTGTCCCCACTGTCCCACCATAGACAGTCCCATTTCGGTTCGAGGTCGAACCACCAATCATTTTCTCTCAAAAGGCAATTTCAAAAGCTGATTTTAGTCTCAGCAATGAGACGCCCAAAACCAATCCCTTTTCAAGCTTTAGGGACCCCATTTTCCTTCCTTTTGCAAAACCCCGGTCGGATTTACTGTGCAAAATCCGAAGGTTCCATCATGGTCTCTTCCTTCGAGGATTCTATTTCATTTCACACCCAATCAGGATAAGGGTATAAACCTGAGCCTCAATCAAAGAGGTATTTCATCTTTCGCCCGATCAGGATAAGGGTATAAACCTGAGCCTCAATCAAAGAGGTATTTCATTTTTCACCCAATCAGGATAAGGGTATAAACCTGAGCCTCAATCAAAGAGGTATTTCATTTTCTACCCAATCAGGATAAGGGTATAAACCTGAGCCTCAATTAAAGAGGTATTTCATCTTCCGCCCGATCAGGATAAGGGTATAAACCTGAGCCTTAATCAAAGAGGTATTTCATTTTCCGCCCGATCAGGATAAGGGTATAAACCTGAGCCTCAATCAAAGAGGTATTTCATTTTCCGCCCGATCAGGATAAGGGTATAAACCTGAGCCTCAATCAAAGAGGTATTTCATCTTATGCCCGATCAGGATAAGGGTATAAACCTGAGCCTCAATCAAAGAGGTATTTCATTTTCCGCCTGATCAGGATAAGGGTACAAACCTGAATCTCATTTCAATGAGATATTTCATTCCCCAATCAGGTCAAGGGTTCAAACCCGAGCTTCGTTCCATACGAGATATTTCTGTCCCATCCAGGTTAAGGGCAAAAACCTGAACTCCGCTCTCATAGAGCAAATCTTTCCTCTTCATTCTCCATTTCATATCTACCATCTTTCTCGGGCCAATTTCTTCACACCCAGTCAGATCCTTCTAACTGGGGCATTTTTTATGTATAGCCCAAATTTGGTGTGTTTTTCTTTGCCACTAAGCTCGGCCATGAGCCGGCTTAGTAGCAAAGAGGGGCATCTGTAAACACCCCAAATTTTCATTCACCTCCCTGACATTTCACCAAAGCATCAGCATCCAGCCTCTGAAATCGCTGGAGGGCAAAATGGTCATTTTCTGAGCCCAGACCTTGCAAAAGTCCAAATTTCATCTGGAACTCTCAAAATTTCCCTATTTTTAGCTCAGATGTTCAAAATTTTATTCCTGACAGGAGACAGACAGCTCCAAGTCTTGGCCCAAGATTATATTGCATAAGACATGACATTGCATATCATTGCATGAGCATTTCAAATCACTGCATTGCACAGCATGTCATTTCGAGGTCCAGAACTATTGATTTCAAAATTTTCAATCCAGATTAGAATTTTACCCTTTTCAAAATTGATTTCAAAACCCTGGGTCTTCAAAATTATCAATTCTTCCCATTTTACCCCCAGGACTTTGAATTTCAAAATATTTTCTCAGGAAAACGATCTGGACAGTTTTCAATATGGATTTCAGCCACTTTACTTCAGATTTTGCCCTTTTGACAATTTCAAATATCTTCCTTTTACAAAATTGCCCTATAGAGGCCAACTCTTTCCAAAAACTCCTGTTTTACCAATTAGTCCAGATTTTATGAAAATTTCAAAAAAAAGTTGTTGTTTTATCCTTATTTCAGTAAAGAAGCAATGTGGGACCCACACTGAGGTGGTGTCACACAAGCTTTTCTTTTGAAAATTTGAATTTTGAAAAACCCAAAAATATAGGAGCCTTGTCCCCTGGATTGGCGCCACTTGTCATTTCTCTCTCCTCCCATTTACCTGCCATGTGTCAGCATAGGGTTCACCTAGAGTTGGCGCCACATGTCACCTTCTCTCTTCTGCCATGTGTCAGTGTGGGGCTACCTTCAGAAGCGGCCACATGTCATCCCATTTATCTGCCATGTGTTAATATCCTATCAGGTGCCATGTGTCATTTCAAAGAACACCAGGAGATGCCAAGTGTCATAGGTTGTCCTGTCTAGAAAAACTTGAGCTTGTCTCCTCTGAGGTGGCGCCACTTGAAGTGTGTCTCCTACAGGGGACACGTGTCAACCTCTTACTCCTTCTAGAAAAGTAGCCTGACATATGTCTCTCCCTACTTTTCTCAGAAAAGTAGGAGACACGTGTCACTCCTAGATTCCTCCAAATAAAGTAAGCTTGTCTCCTCTGAGGTGGCGCCATCTGGAGTGTGTCTCCTGCAGAGGACACGTGGCAAGCTCTCATTTCCTCAGAAAAAGTAGACGCCATGTGTCGTTTTCTGCTTTCTTCAGAAAAACTAGAATTCAAAAGTTCAAAACTCCTCATAGGTGGCGCAAATCCTAAACTTCTACCTTTTCCAGGTTGTTTGAGATGGCGCCACATGGCCTGGCCCACCTTCTCTCCTCTCTGCCACGTGTCATTCTCTGCTTCTTTCAGAAAAAGTAGAGGACACATGCCTTCTCCCTATTTCTTTCAGAAAAGTAGGAGACACATGTCACTCCTGGCCTTCTTCAGAAAAAGCAAACCATTCAAAATTCAAACAAGGCACTAGGTGGCGAAAATCCTGAGCTCTGATTTCCCAGATGGCCTATGAGAGCGCCACATGTCCTTTCCCTCCTTTTCTTCCCTCTTGCCACATGGCATTGTAGGAGCCACCCTGAGGTGGCGCCACATGTCCATCCTCCATTCCTCCAGGGCCAACCTCCATTTGAAATTCGAATTCTCCTCTGAGGTGGCGCCATCTGAAGAACCTCTCCAGCAGGCTGACACTTGGAACCATCCTGGACTGCCACATGTCCAGATCTCCTTTCACCAGAAAAAGCAAAATTCAAATTCCTCTGAGGTGGCGCCTTCTGAGCCCACTGCTCTGTCCTTCTGACATGTGTCAAACACCTTTTGAGGTGGCGCCATTCCAGGACTCCACTTGGCTCCATTTTTTTATTTTATTTTTATTTTATTTTTCATAAAGGTAGCCCACCATGAGGTGGCGCCACCTGAGGACTCCCTACAAAAGGTGAGTTTGAATTTCAAATTCCAAGAGAGCACCCTCTGAGGTGGCGCCTTCTGGGAGTTCCCTACAGAGAGAATCAAGCAAACTTTTGAAAAATTCCAAATTCCCCCTGCTGAGGTGTCTCACCCACAAAATTTCCATTTTTTTTATTTTTATCAAAAATCAAAATAGCCCCATGAGGTGGTGCCACCTGAGGGCTCCCTGCAAAAGCCAAATTCAAATTTCAAACCCCCAGATAGCACCCCCTGAGATGGCGCCACATGGAGGGCTCAGATTGAGCCTGTTTGAAATTCAAAATTTCTTCAGAAAATTTATAAAAACAAGGCTCCACGCCCAGGAGAAGGAGGCCATCTTTGGAGACCATTTTGGTGAACTGGAAAATTCGACCTAGCCTTCCTAACATCTGATTTTGAACTTTGGAAATTGTGCCCCCTTTGGCTCATTAAAGAAGGTGGAGTAAAGCTCGTTTAGTGGCCAATCCGATTCAAACATAACTCGATTTTGGTGAACCATCCGAAGCTCGGAGCAAAGGACGAAGGAAGCTCATGATAGTCTCCCCTTTCAAGAGCTCCTACGCTGCGTAACGAAACAAGGTGCACTTCTTTTCCCATTGATTGGATTCCATAATTCGAATCGGGAGTCGTTTGAAGAAAGAGCTCATCCGAGGGATGGATTGAGCTATTCTCATAAAATGACATATATAAAAACATTTAATTATGCTTTCTTGATGATTTTTAACAAGCATGTAGTTAGCTAGATTTAATTTACATTTTATTTCATTCATTTAGCATATTTCACGAATTAATTAGGATTAATTTAGCATTTATTTCAATTCTGCTTATTTTCAGTAGGTCTCTGTTTTTGTCAGTCAGTCCACACGTCATTTCATGCATTTATTTTTTATTAAAAATCATAAACAAATCAAGGTATTCGCCATGAGGTGTCCCTTAAATTTTGCCAAAAATTCGGAGGCATTTGAATTTGTTTACTGTGGTAAACATTCAAAATGGCAAGTCGGGTTTTGTTACCCGGGATGCATTTTGAAAATCATTTGCCGACTTGTAAAATCGATATATCCCTCATGGAATATCTTATTTTCGATCCAAAAAATGTTATGAACTCGGGAGAATGTCTAGTTTTTTATATGATTTTTTTAGATTTTTCGTATTTTTTTTAATGTCTGACAAAAATCCGAGAGTTCGGGACACGTGTCAGAGCCTAATTTGGGCCTCTGAGATTTTGGATCGACTTAGGGATGTGGTTTCTCTTTGTGTGTTTCTCCAAATCCAAAACCGTAAAAAGTGAAAGTTGTTTCCGAGATGTCCTCTGTTTGCATCGGAAAGCCAGTGATTTTTAGAATAGTGTTGATACCTGCTTCGGATTTTATTTGTCAGTCCCCTGTTTTGCTACATTTGTCTGTTTTGTTAGTTTAGGCAGGAATAGTTATATTTTTATCTGTCTTTACATTGATCAAATGTCGAAGTCATAACATGAAAGTTGTTCATGTAGGTGTCTTGCATAGCTCTGATTAATTTTATAAATTTCCATGGCCGTTTTATATTTTTTTTGCATTTTACATCAGATTAGTGTGATTTTACCTCTGTCAGAACTAAATCCCTGTTGCCGAACTCACCATGGCTCAAATCCCGGGGCTGTAAAAACCAAAAATGTTCAATTTCGGGTCCTTTAGCAGTCTGAAAAATATCAGAAGTTTCCATGGTGTAAATCTTGCATTATCATATTAGGCATTGCATTTGGTTCGGATCCATAGGCAAAATCCACCATTTTAGGACTTTCTTTGAATTTTAGCATTTAAATCATATCATTTCGTGATTTTTAGCATTCTAGGTTGTTTATCAGAGTAAGTAGATGCTTCATACCGAATTTGGTGCAATTTGGAATCCATTTGAGGTTCGGATTAGCCATAATACCAAAACAGGGTCCCGCAGGACCCGGATCCAAGCGAAAATCGTTATTTTTGATAAATTGCAAAATACCAAATTCTGATTTTACAGCCTTAGTGTGTTTAGCAGTATGCCATCATGTCTCTTACTGCATTTCATCATCATTTGATTCAATTTGAAATTTCAAAATCTCAATTTTACCAAGTTTTCCTTCAAAAAACCATGATTTTAAAGGTATAACTTTATAATTAGGGGTATTTTGGTCATTTTGACCACCATTCCAAATTTCAAACTGTTTTCCACTGAATTCCCTACATTTACATCATTTCAAATATCAAGGAAACATGATAATAGGGTTTATATCCAATTAAATCCAATAATTTCATAATATTATTGGAAAATCTTGGAAAAACCCACATATCTGAGGTAACCCTATTTCAAGTTTGGCAGGAACAATCAAAAGAAGGAGCTGAAGTCTGCAAATTTCTTTTATTTCCTTTATTTAATGATGTAACAATATAAATTTTGGAATAAGAGAGTTAATTTATGCTTAGACTAGGATGCATATCATATAGTTTGAATTATGCAATACCCTGCTTATATGATTCATGCATTTTATTTCAAAAGCACTATGGATGTTCACGAATGGCACGTGCACCAACTCTTAGGGAGTTGATGGACTCGGTGGGATCCATATTTACGGCCCTAGTCGGAATATGGACGAGACCCAGATCCGTCATCTTTCTACTAGTCATATTGAGCCTACACTCTTAGGCTATCTTAAAATGCATATCATATTTCCAAAGTTTTCAAAATCATGTGCATCAAATCAACTAAATTCTGAACATATTCATGGCCACAGTCAGAATATGTGAAGGATTTATCTTGACTTAATGCATATTTTTCCAACAAATCTCTTAGAAAATCTTTTTTAAAGTGCATTCATTCACTCATGTCATTTGCATCATGAAATCATTGATTTTCTCAAGATTTTCTCAAGAAAACTTCATTCTCAAGAAATCGATTTCTCAAGAAACTCTAAGGATTTTTCAAAATCGATTTTCCAAAGACAAGTTTTTCCACAGTTTTCCCTGGAAAATGATATTTTCTTAAGAGATTCAAAAGAGTTTTCTAATCTTTCTCCAAGATCCAAAATCGATTTCCAAGTATTTCAAAAGGTAAAATTCCCAGGATTTCGATTCCCCAAGTTTTGAATTTCCTTCTCCAATGAGTTTTCCTATAAATCTTCCATCATTTTCCTAAGAAAACTCTCAAAGTCCAAGTTTTCCTAAGAAGTGTTTCCTTTTTCAAAAGGTTCATCTTTTCTCAAGAATCACTTCCATTTTCCCAGGATTTTCAACCATTCATGATTTCCCAAGTCTTTATGAACTTTCTCGGGATTTCAAAACCCTTTTTTTATCTGAGTTTCCTGAGGAATTGACTTTCATCCTTTTCCTGAGAGATTCTTTCCAACTCCAAATGTTTTCTAAACATACATCATGTTTTCCAACTTGCATTTTCCAAAATCTCATAGCACATGCCTGAATTCTCTGTGCATTTAGGATAGAACATAACTTTGATAATTTCGCTAAGTCAAGCACAATTTTGGTCCTTGGTTCGATTACCCCTGTTAAAGGCGGCAGGAACGGTCGAACCTCGTACCGACAGGTAGAGCCCCATCCCATGGATTTTCCCGCAACTTTTAAAACAGAGGCGAGTATTTCAAAACAATTTCCAAAATCCGGTCAAGTTTGAATTGCGAAAGCGTTTCCCTCTTTCTCTTCCGCAAGGAAAAGAAGACGGGGGAAAAATTTCGTGACGATAACAGCTGGGCCCTTTCGTGAATAGGGGAAAACTGGGGTTAAGGGAAATCGCCCTATTGGGTCCTTCCTCTCAGATTTTTGCTGGAGTTCCTTGGCCCTTGGCTGAAGGAAGGGCTGCAATTAGGTAAGGGGGAGAAGAGCCGTCTGGTTTGGTCTCCTGCTAGCCAAAGGGGGAAGCCGTGAAGAGGGAGGCGCTGAAAAGTTTTAGAAAACACGTCGCAGGTCCTCTTTTGCTGGATGTTGGGCTGAAGGAGGTGAGAGCCGAGGTTGAGGGAAATTCTCGATGCCTTTGCTGGGCCTTCCACCTTTCTTTTAATAGCCGATGCTTCAAAACTCCTCCTTTTTCTCCCCTTTTGCCGATATTGATAACTTTTGAAACTGACTTTTAAAAATTTGAAATCCTTTTGAGAAAGGGGTTCGCCGTTTTGAAAAGGGGGCGACTCCTATTCTTCAGCCGATATTTGAAGCTTAGGTGAAAGTGGGGTCTTGGGGTAGGGTTTCACGGTGGCTCTACTTTGGGGCTGAAACGTAATAAAGATAAAGTAAATAAGTAATAAAAAACTGAGTAAAAAAAAAATGGATTTTGTTTTGGTGATGCCACCTCAACTGAATTTGAAAACGTTTTGAGAAAACAAAGATTTTGCTTTTCTTGGCAAGAAGCCTTAGTGGGGCGCCACCTATGTGGGCCCACTAATTTTATCAAAAATCAAAATAATAGAATTTTATAAGTCGGTGCCACTTCTGGGTAGGCACTGTTTTGAAAATAGGGGAGATTTTTGAGAATTTGAGTGTGACCCCACCTCAAGGCGGGTCCCACGTCACTTATTTGAAATAAAAGCCAAAATGAGATATTTTGGAATTTTCACAATAGTAGGCTAGTTTTTGGAAAACACGAAGCAAAAAATTGGCTTGATTTCAAAACTTGGAAGAAAATGGTTCTTTGGGCAAAGTTTTGAAAGAAGTGGAGAAATTCAGAGCTCTTTTGTAAAAGTTTGAAATAAGGTCTTTTGAAATTGTGTCCCCCTCTTTTCAACTGGCGAAATTTTGAAATATCGAAACCATCCATATTGTTTTCTTGAGAAAACTTTTTGTAATTGCAAGCCCTGGGGGTAAAATGGGAAGAATTGACAATTTTGAAAACCCAGGGTTTTAAAATCAATTTTGAAAAGTTTAGAAATCAAATCTGGATTGACCTTTTTGAAAATCAGGAGTTCTGGATCTCAAATGACATGCTGTGCAATTAAATGATATGAAATGTTGGGCTTCTCTCATGATAATCTTTCTGCACTCTTTTGGCTCTCTGGTGTTTTGGCTACATTCTCCTTCATTTTGGAGATGTTCTGACTTTTCTCTCTTTCTTTTTCCTCTCTTGCTCTCTTTTGGGAAGGGTACGTCAGAAACTCCTTCATCTTGGAGATGTTTCGATCCTTCTTGGGCGATGGGTTTGGAGATTTTTTTGGATGATAGCTGAAATCAAATATCTTTTAGGGATTGTCGAGAGGTTCGTCGCATATGCCTTCATCTCGATAATGCTTTGGACTCTCCCTGGAAGGATCCGTCACAAACTCCGTCATCTTGGAGATGTTTCGAATCTTCTTTGGCCTCGGGGGTCTATTCGCTTAATTCATCTTCATCTTGACGACAAGTGAGAGATCCCTTTTGCGGATATTTAATTGTAGCTTGGGTGATTTTAAGGAGACTGGGTTTTGATGAATGCTCTCTTTTTCTAGCGTTCAGGATATTTCCACTACCTCATTTTACAAGAATAATCTTTTAAGATGCGCCATTGACTTCGATCAATATCAATCATCTATGGCTTTTCAATAATATTGAATCTTCTTTTCTGGCCATATCGAGGATTTATCCTTCATCCTTTTGGTTGGCCAATAAAAAGAATTTGAGTTTTGAATCTCTTTTCGCAAAAGCTTCACTATTTTGGAAGTAATGCTGAAGGTAAACTGAGATAGAGATTTGTGCAATAAAGATACTGAAATCAACAAATAATTTGATTGACAAATTGACAAAGTTTTCTTGAAATCTTTGGTAAAAGTGAGCATTTGAGGTCCGGCTCAACACATCCGTGACGAAAAATTCTCCTCTCTTTTTCCACAAAAAGAGAGACTCAGGCTTGGCCCTTACCTGAATGGGAAATGGAAAATACTCCTCTCTTCCATGAAGAAGAGGTGTTTGCAAAACGGACTTTCGAAGAGAAATTAAGCTTTCGTCAAAGCTCCCTAATATTAGGCTTCTCTTATGGAAAGGGGGCCGATAATAGTGAGGTTTGAAAATTGGGTCATGAAAGGAACGAGTCCATCACACTCTCCCTGCAAAGAGGGTCCTTCATGATAAAAATGGCCTAGTATGAAATTGGGGGGTCACAAGAAAAGCGAGTCTCCGTCAAGTCTCTCCCTTAAAAACAGGTTCCTCGTGTGAAGTTGGAAATTGTTTTGCAAACGGTTCACAAAGACGCGAGTCCCTTCAAACTCTCCCTGAAAAGGGGCTAAGTGAACGAATTGGATAGCATGCGAAAAGAACAAGCTCCCTTGAACTCTCCCTAAAAAGGGTCTCTCGCAAGAGAAAATGATTGAAATTGGATATTGAGATTGATTGACCCAAAGGTCGAAATTGAAAATTGGAAAATTGGTTGCTAGAAATTGAATGACCCGAAGGTCGAAATAGGATGACCTGATGGTCGAAATTGAGAATTGGTTGACCCAAAAGGTCGAAATTGTGAATTGAGTGACCCGAAGGTCGAAATTCGGAAATTGGGTGACCCGAAGGTCGAAAATTTGGAAATTGATTGACCCGAAGGTTGAAAATTGGAAATTGAGTGACCCGAAGGTCGAAAATTGGAAATTGGTAATTGAAATTGAGAATCGGAAATTTGGTGACCCGAAGGTCGAAATTGGAGGATTGCCTAATTTGAAGATTTAAATTGGAATTTGGAGGGCAAAATATCAAATTTGAGCAGTTGATGGACCCTGATGATTGAAATGACTTGGATCAATCAAAGGAGAATGATGAGTTTGAGTCAGAGCTCGAATAAAATATAGAGATCACAAGTCGGAACCGAGATCACCCAAAGAAAATGAAGAGCTCGAGTCAAGGCTCGAGTAAGGTAATGAGATCATGAGTCGGAACCCGGATCAACAGAGAAAAATGAAGAGCTCGAGTTAGAGCTCAAATAAGATATAGAGAGATCACGAGTCGGAACCCTGATCAACAAAGGAAAATGAAGAGCTTGAATAGGAGCTCGAATGAATAAAGAGATCTCGAGTCGGAACCCGGATCAACAAATGTAAAAAAAATGAAGAGCTCGAGTTAGAGCTCGAATGATGTAGAGAGATCACGAGTCAGAACCCGGATCAACAAAAAAATGAAGAGCTCGAATGAGATTGAGAGATCACGAGTCGGAACCCAGATCACCAAAAGAAAATGAAGAGCTCGAATAGGAGCTCGAATGAATAAAGAGATCTCGAGTCGAAACCCGGATCAACAAAGGAGGATAATTTGAATAAAAACCCGAATCGAAACTCAGTTTTCTGAAAAGTTGGGATTTTGAAAATGTACCAGTTTGAACACTGGATTTTGAAATAATACTAGTTCGAGCGCTGGGTTTTGGTTCAATATTGGTAATTACCTTTCAATTTCGAATCATTTAGGAATTGTGATGGGACTGTTTGTTGAAATCCCAATACTGACCGGATTGTTGTTAATGCAGTTGAATGCAAATGAATATGAATTGATGCATATGAATGCACATGTGTGTGAAATGAGGAATTTGTTTATCCTGCCTGCATACAGAATAAAATTTTAAAAATGCCCCAGTGTAACTGGGAAAGAAAGTTGGATCATTATTTTACAAGAGGAGACTAAATGTTTCAAGTATAAAACTTTTTCAAGTGTCGAGCATTAATAGGATCTGACAATTCTACCCCATCGGCGTTGATGAGCCGATATGAGTTGCGGGGTAATGCTTCTTTGACGACATATGGGCCTTCCCAATTTGGCGACCATTTCCCGCCGGTATGATGCTTGAGATAAGCTGTGGATCGAAGCATAAAATCATTGACTTTGAATCTTCTTTCGATGACAGACTTTGCGTATTGCCTGGCTACTCTCTAGCGATAGGATTGAGCATGCTCTGCTGCTTTTAGCCTTCTCTCGTTGAGTAAGTCTAGTTGTACCAGTCGCTGCTGCTGGTATTGATCAAGAGGTAATTGCAGAAGTGAAGCAAATTTCAAGGCGGGCTTTTGAACATGTAGCGGCAATACTACTTCTGTTCCATATACCAATTCTGATGGAGTAGCATTCGTTGGGGTGCGAATGGTGGTCCGGTAAGCCCATAGTGCATCGTGGATCTTCTCATGCCAGTCACATCCTGTTTCTACAGTTCGCTCCAAGATACGAATTAAAATTTTATTAGTGGCCTCTGCCTGACCATTCCCTTGAGGATAATATGGGGCAGAGAAATGATGATAAATCTTGAACTTTGAGCAGAATGTCTTCATTCTTTCATTCTTGAAATGACTGCCATTATCTAATACAATGTCATACGGGATGCCGAAATGGCAAAGGATGTTCTTGTGAATGAAAGAGACCAAATGTCGGCCTTCTACCGTGCGAAGAGTGATAGCTTCTACCAATTTGGTGAAATATTCTGTTGCGGCAAGGAAGTATTTGTGGTCGTTTGAAGCTGAAGGAGTGATGGGACCTATGACATCGAAGGCCCACATGGAGAACAGCCATGGAGAAACAACAGATTGCAAATAAGTTGCCGGAGCATGGATGGAAGGTGCGTGTATTTGGCATTGCACACATTTCTTCACATAATGATAACAGTCTTGTTGCATGGTCTTCCAGTAATAACCTGCTCTGATGATCTGTTTGACAAGGGTTTGGTAGCCGACGTGGCCACCACAAATGCCTTTGTGCGCTTCTCGCACGACTTCTTTGGCTTCGTCTTCATCTAAACATCTGGAATACTCTGAACTGAATCCTCGACGATAAAGGACATTGGCCAAAATGAAGTATCGGGTAGACATCCGCTGGATTGCTCGCTGCTCTTTCTTTGAGAGTTCTGGAGGAAATTTGTCAGTTTCTATGAAAGTTTTGATATTGTAATACCTAGGCTTCTTCCTTTGCTCAGTCTGGTTTACTTGTTCCGCTGGAAGGAAAGCAGGTTGGTCAAGTCTGCCAATTTCAAAAGAGCGACAGGGTTCTCCATTCTTGAATGTCATAATGGAGCCTAAACTGGCTAGGCTATCGGCCACTTGGTTAAAATCTCTCTTGATATGAAAGAGCTGAAATTCTTCAAACTTGCTGACAAGAGCTGAAACAATTTTCTGATAGGGAAATAGCTTCTGATCTTTGACCTGCCATTCGGCTCAAACTTGATTGACAACAAGTAATGAGTCGCCGTAGGCATGCACTCTCTTAACATTGAAGTCTAGTAGAATCTTTAGACCTTGAATCAGGGCTTCATATTCAGCCATATTGTGGGTACATTGAAAATCTAACTTGAGAGAAAATGGAATCATCTCTTTCTCAGGAGTAATTAATAAGATTCCAATGCCTATTCCAACCATATTCTTAGAACCGTCGAAAAATAAATTCCAGATTGGATGTTGCTGGATATTGCAAATTTGCTCATCAGGGAAGTCATCTTCGGCTTTCACCTTTTCTGCTAGAGGAAAATCTGCCAATTGATCTGCAATTGCTCGTCCTTTAATTGATTGCTGCGAAACGTATTCTAAGTCGTACTGCATCAGTAAGACTTGTCATTTTGTGACTCGTCCGCTGAGAAAAGGTTGCTCCAAGATGTATTTGAGAGGATTGAGTTTTGACAAGATTTTGACTTCGGACGCCAGTAGGTAGTGCCATAGCTTCTAACACATCCATACCAGAGCTAGGCAGGTCTTCTCTATATGAGAGTATTTCTTTTCATAATCTATGAAAGTCTTACTTACGTAATAAATGGCATGCTCTATCAAGATGCCTTCTTTGTATTGTGCCAAGAATCCGCCGCATGCGACTTGATTGACTGAGATATATAACAGAAGAGGTTTTCCCAGTTCAGGCGACTTCAAGATAGGAGGGTTAAGAAGATACTTCTTGATTCGATCAAACGATTGCTGACACTCTGGTCCCCATTCGAACTTCACTCCTTTTTTGAGCAAGTGATTGAAAGGTTCGCATCTCATTGCCAGGTTGGAAATAAATCGTCGGATTGATTGCATACGTCCTTGAAGGCTACGCAATTCTTTGAGATTTTTCGGGGATGGCATATCAATGATAGCCTTTACTTTGGCTGGGTCGACTTCAATTCCCCTTTTGCTGACCAGAAAACCCAACAGTTTGCCTGATTCAACTCCAAAAACACACTTTTGCGAGTTAAGCCTTAACTTATAAAGGATGAGTCGCTTAAAGACTTGATCAAGCGCTTCGAGGTGATCTTCTTCCTCTTTAGATTTCACGAGGATATCGTCAACATACGCATCCATGATTTTGCGCATCTGATCATGAAAGATAACGGTCATTGCTCGTTGATACGTTGCTCCGGCATTCTTGAGCCCAAAAGGCATAACTGTAGAGCAGAAAGTACCCCAAGGCGTGGTGAAGGAAGTTTTTGATTGGTCGCGGGCGGCCAACTTAATCTGATTGTAGCCGGAATATCCATCCATAAATGAGAACATGGCATGTTCTGCCGTGTTATCGACTAGAAGATCGATGCTTGGAAGTGGATAGTCATCCTTCGAAGTTGCCTTGTTGAGGTCTCTGAAGTCTATGCAGATTCTTACTTTGCCACTTTTCTTTGGGACAACGACGATATTGGCTCACCAATCCGGGTAGTCAATAGCTCGGATAAATCCTTCTTTGAGCAAATCTTCGAGTCCTTCCTTGACTTGTTGTTCTATTCGAGGATCCATTTTTCTCAGCTTCTGCTTAACTGGTTTAGCATCCGACTTCAAGACGAGTCAGTGTTCGACCAATTTGGGGTCTAAGCCCGGCATGTCTTCATATATCCATGCGAACACTTCTTCATGTCGCTTGAGAAAATCTGTAAGCCTTTTCTTTTCTTCTGGACTCAGATTGGTTCCGATCTGGAGAATTGTGGGATCTTCCTCTGAACCGATATTAACATCTTCGGTCGGATCTTGTACTAGAGGAGATGGTTCATCTTGCTTCTGAACTGAGGCGAATTCTGGTAATTCTTGAAGAGACTGATCATATTCTGCACAATCATCTGACTGCTTTGCACTCTTGCCATCTTCGGTGCTTGCCTTGACTCTGTGGATTGCCGCCGACTTCTGGAAAGCCTTTGGATTGAGAACGAGTTTCTTGATTGCTCGGGAAGACATTCTGAAATTTTTGGATGAAAAATTTGGTTCAGATAAATCGGCCTATAGTAAGACAAGCAATCATTTGAAGAGAACCATGCATAAAATTGAATTATAAAATGAAGAGATAGACAAAAAGGGAATAAATGGCATCTAGATAGACAAAGAAACTTGGAATTTTATTGATTGAATTGATCAATGACATTTGATAAAATGGGACATTTATTTTGGAAAGAATGGAAAGAAATAACAAATGGTCTTCAATGTGCCCCTTTGACAAAAATTGTCTTCGTTGGCGAGCTTCCGCTGGAGAACCCCAGATCTGCTCTGTGGGGACGATGCTTCTGGATTACTGGCTCGATGCGGCCATCCTCGTTTTTGCCGAGTCCCTTGAAGGGTTGATAACCATGTTTCAGGAGCAAATCGAATCCCTTTCTTGACTTCATGAATTGAGGAAACAAGGGATGATCCTTAATAGCGTTGTAGTTGATTCGGCCTCCAACCTTGAAGAATTGAGGACCTCTCCATTGGGTCATGGCTACCGTGTGCGGAGATGGTTCTGATGATGCCTGAAGTATTTCTCGATTCTCTCCGAGATTGATCTCTTCACTTTCCCTGATGCTGGGAATATCCGCATTGAATGATGACCGAGGAATCATGGGCTGCGGGAGTCTTTCTTCGGGGTCTTCTCCCAGTATTGTGGTAATCATTCCACCTTTTGACCACTTCACACATTGATGTAGGGTGGAAGGCACTGCATTAGCATTATGAATCCACGTCCTTCCAAGCAGCAGGTTGTAGGTAGGTGGCACATTAACCACATGGAAAAGGACGGAGTGCACCGAATAGTTGATGAATACTTCCAGAAATATCTGGCCTTTGGCTATTTGACCATGGTTTTCAAATCCATAGATAGTGATGGGATCTGGAATATATTCTTCATCCTTGATCCCTAATGCCTTTGCAGTCATCTCGGGACATATGTTGAGGCTACTGCCTCCATCGACCAGTATATGCGGTACCGTCATTCCCCTGACTCGATCGACAATGTACAAAGCATTATTATGAAAGGAATGAGGCTTTGGGAGGTCCTCATCCGAGAAGGTAATTGGTGCGTTGGTCATGGTCGAATTCACTATCTGTGCCATGTCTTCCGGAGTGGTACTGGGCTTAACTTTGATTTTCCTGAGTAAATCTTCCAGTACTCGCTGGTGCTTGCTAGAATTTTTGGCCAAATCAAAGATAGAGACATTGGATAGAGCGGTCAGAGGCTTCTGACTTGAATTTTCCGGCCTGGGTTTGATGATTTGCTTGAAGAAGTCAGGAGTTCCCTTTGACTTGGAGGCTGACTTTACAGGTGCTTCCGAAACTTTCATTTTGCCAAATGCTGAAATTAAGTCCATCTTCTTAGAATCTGGAGCTGCTTGTCGTAGTACCGATACCTGGTGCTGAACTTGTAGGTCTTGTGCAAAACACGGTTTGATGCGTTCATGCGGCAGGAATGGTTGTGCAGACACTACAGCTATGGTGTGTGGAGGAAATGGCTGACTGAGAATATCCATATTCTCTTCTTCTTCTCCTTCCACTAAAAGATTTTTTTCAATGAGATCTTGCATGATGTTTTTTAGAACAAAGCAGTTCTCAGTGTTGTGTCCCACCGTCCTGTGGAACTTGCAAAACTGATCTTTCCACTTCCCCATGGGTATAGGGGGATCGGCCAATCTAGGCAACTTGACCATCTCTTTTGACAGCATATACTCGAGCACGTCCTTGAGTGTTTGGTCAAGAGGAGTAAACTTTCTGTCGTAACTCCATCCTTCATGTTTGGTCTTCTCGTGCAGTTTTGGCCCTTGATCCTGCTGAGGAGGCTTGCTGTACTGAGGAGCAGGCTTTCCTTTCCGGTCTTTGTTGTTTGAACTGCCTGAGCCGTAGCAGTAATCTTTCTTCTGCCCTTTGTACTGATTCCGACTGTTGTTGTTGTTGTTGTTGGCAGAATAGGTGAAGTGAGCTTTCTTCTTCTGCTCACCTTGGGGGTTGTTTTTGGAAAAAGTGAAGCCTTCATAGACTCCATTTTCCATACTCAGTTCGAGCCATTCGGCTCGTTCAGTCAGCTCAATGAAGGTCCGTGATGGTGCTGTAGAGATCAATCCTCTTAAAGGCTGTGAAAAGTTATTGAGGATTAGGGACAAGGCGTGTCTTTCCGAGATAGGATCTCTCATCTTATTATAGGCTGATCTTCATCTGTGAATGAAGTCCCGTGCCTTTTCATTCTCATTCTGCCTTAGATTACAGAGATGACTTAATGTAGGAAGCGCCTCTGTGTTGAACAAGAAGCGTTCAATGAATAGGTTTACCACTTTATCGAACTCCTTGAGCTCGATGGGGTTGATATGCTCAGCATACCACTTAGCTGCAACTCCTTCCAAGCTGCGGGGGAAGCATAGAAACAATGCTCGGTTATCCCTTTTGAACCTCGAGCATTCAGCAAAGAAAGTGGCGAGATGAGCTTTTGGGTCGCCAGAACCGTCGAACTTGATGAATTTACTGGGAAGATTCTCCAGATCATCATCTCCCTCTAAGCCGTCGTAGAAGTCTTCACTGGTGAAGTCTTTCCTGCCCTTGTCGTGGGCTTGGATATCCTTAATCACTCGAGCCATTTCCCTGAACTGCGCTTGCAAAGGTTCTTCTTTATCTCGGCTCTTTGATTTGTGGCTTTTTCTCTGCTCTCGGCCTCGCTTCTGAAATACCGGAGGCACTTCATATTCTTCATCTGTATCTTCAATTGAGTTTGTTCCGTCTGAGATCTCTTCAGGCTGAACTTGCTTTTTAGAAGCCTTCTTATCCCTGTGACTATGGAATTTCTCTCTAAAGGGATTCCTTTCTGAGCTGGTCTCGGGCTGCTCATTCATTATTTTATTCATCATTTTTCTGAACATGGCATACATTTGAGGGTCTATGCCATCATCTTCTTGTTGCTGCTCTTGACTCCTCTCGGACCGAGGGGAGCCCATCTCTTCTTCTGAGGCCGACGAGTACTGAGATGCCATGGTTCTTTTGCCTGATCTTGTCTGAACCATCAATCGTTATGGATGCTCTTTGCAAGGCAAAGACCTGATTAGATTCTGTAGGGATTGGCTTTTGGAAGAAATATTTGCTGAAAATATGGTAGACAATTTTGAAAAAGATATCTCATTACTAGGGATTGAGTCATCGCGGGAATCACGACAATTATGTTGTCATTCTTTTCGCAAGAGAAATAAACAACGAAAATGTGCCTTGTTACCTACGCGAGGTCGTCAAACCACAATAGAAAGAGAGAGAATTTTATTAAAATTAGAAAAATATGATTTTATTGATCTTGACAAAGAGGTGGAGGACAGACAATTTGCCACCATTCTCGATAGTCGGCATACACTCTAGGACCAGGAAAGATTTTAAGAGATACAAAGGAATCCCAGCTGTAGCGGGCAAAATGATATGCCCCAGACCATTGTGCGGAGGTGAGATCGAACTCTGCCATAGCTCCTGATAACAGTCGGGCTTCGATGTACTGCTGCCTCTGGGAGAATTGCCGAACACATCGCTCTGGTTGGTAATAAGTGCAGAAGAAAGGTCCCAGCAACTTGAACCGCTTGCCGTAAGCGTACGTATATCTGGGAGGAGACAGCTGCCGATCAAAATAGTCCTAGACAATGTCATCTTCTTGAATGTTATTGATCATGGATCGGTACTGCGCTACTGGAAGGAGTTCTTGTCCATTATATCTAAAAGAGCTCGCTCGGGCTGGAACATGCTGGAAGAACCAGGACTGAAGTGCGTAGATGCAACCTTCAACTAAGATGGATTCCCCAAGTGAAAATCGAGTCAGACCTCGATATAGGAAAGCAAGTGCTGCCATGGCGATTGGTTTGCCGACTTCCCCATCTTCTCATAAGCTGGATTATTCTGATGTCCATGTAGTTTTGTCCATCTGGAAAGAGAGATAATCCTATAGTGCACAGAACCATTGCATTCTGGATCCTTTCTTTAGTTGTCCTGGATAGTGAACTGACTTCAACGAAGGTCCCGTACTGGCGGTACAACTCTAGCAGGTCAACATATTCATTTCCCTCCAACTGGATCAGGGGCTAGGATCGGCGGCCTGTCATACGAGCTAAGGAATCTCGGGGGTCCAAACCCTTGACATTGATAAGGAATTAATTTTCTAACGGATCACTTGGTTGCCCAGCTGGTTCTGGTAATCCCATGATTTCTGAAAATTCATCCATTAAGACGGTCATCTCCCCCCATGGGAACCAGAAGGTACACGTTCGAGGATTCCATCGCTCCGCCAGTGCATGGATTAGGTTGTCGTTGATGGTCTGCTTTCCGACTGCTGACACCAGTTCTAATCCGCACTCGCTCAAATGGTCCGGGAACATTCGGAAAAAGCTTTTGAGCCAAGAATAGTACCACCGGGGAATGAAAGTTCCGGTGCTAAGGGCTCGATGTTCAGGACGACCCTGTCGCACCTCGTAGGAGATGTGACCTTCAGGAAAGATAGGATCGACTTGACTGGATGCCATCGAACTGAAACAGGAAAAAGACTCGGAATGAGACTTAGGAAAATGTAGGAAATTTTGAAAAATTTTGCAGTCAGGATAAAAAAAATGCAGCTGGAAAATTCGAGATCTAGTGGAAAGGTAGAATGTAAAATCACCTGGAGTTTTGAAAGAAATTGGGTATTTGAGAAAATCATCCAGGGTTTTAGAAAAAGACCTTGTGGAAAATAAGGATATTTTGAAAAAGGCCTAATAAGTTGAAAAACATTGGGAAATATAAAGAATTGAGGAAATAACACACATACAATCACATCCTGCACAAACATTTATGCGCATACAACACTCCCTAAAAGGCTGACTCTAGATGCATCACTTTGAAAACAACTGTAGGACCCTAATCCTAACTCTAAGTTCAGATCATCTTTGTCCAATCCAGTTATGCCGATATACTCGAACCGAAATTCGAGGTACGTGGCATATAATCTCAACTCCGGTTCTAAGGTAAGGTTTTCCAACATCCTTGAGCGCCTACCGATATACTTCGGACTGTGGCCCGCGGTACGTGGTAGGGGGGTGTTAACCCAAATAATTGGCCCAGTTGTGAGGCTCTGTCCCGAACTATGGTTCTGGAAGAGAGCCCAGCAACGTGAAGACCGGGTAATGATAGGTAATGGAGGTTTTGAAAAATGATCACATGCAAGAAATAGAGGGCTCTAAATCCTAGAGAGATAGATTTTGAAAACTTTGAAGAAGCATACATTGTTTGCATTCAGATCCTAAATTGAGGAGAGTTATATTTAGACCTAAGTCTATGTGAGCATGAAAATATCTCCTCAATCTGGTCTTACCAAACCATGCCTAATCTATATGCAGTTAATGTCAGCTAGGTCAAAATCTAGGCTCCTAGGTTTGCATGACATCAAAAGTAAAAGAGCTGACATTTTGTGAACATAATTTCGATAATTGAATTAAGTCAAGCACACTTTGGATCAAACAAGGACAGGTCCCATCACGGTCGCCTAACCTGTTATCGTCGCAAAATTTTTCCTGTCTTCCCTTCCTTGCGGAAGAGAGAGAGGGAAACGCTTTCGCGCTTCAAACTTGACCGGATTTTGGAAATTGTTTTGAAATACTCGCCTCCGTTTTAAAAATTGCGGGAAAATTCATGGGATGGGGCTCGACCAGTCGGTACGAGGTTCGACCGTTCCTGCCGCCTTTAACAGGGGTAATCGAACCAAGGACCAAAATTGTGCTTGACTCAGTAAAATTATCGAAATTGTGTTCTATCCTAAATGCACAGAGAATTCAGGCATGTGCTATGAGATCTTTGGAAAATGTAAATTGGAAAATATGATGTATGCTTAGAAAACATTTGGAGTTGAAAAGCATTTCTCAGGAAAAAGATGGAAATCAATCTCTCGGGAAACTCAGATGAAGAAGGTTTGAAATCTCGAGGAAGTTTATAAAGATTTGGAAAATCTTGAAGAAGTGAGAATCTTGAGAAAATCTTGAGAAAGTTTATAAGGACTTGGGAAACTATGAAGAAATGAGAATCTCAGGAAAATCGGAAGAATTCTTGAGAAAAGATGAACGTTTGAAAAGGAAAGCATTTATCGGGAAAACTCGGACTTTGAGAATTTTCTTAGGAAAATGATGGAAAATTTATAGGAAAACTCATTGGGGAAGAAAACTGAACTTGGGAAATTGAAATCCTGGGAATCTTAGCCTTAAAACCCTTGAAATACTTGAAAATTGATCTTTGATTCTTGAGAAAGATTGGAAAATTCCTTTTGAAAATCTTAAGAAAATAACATTTTCCAGGGGAAATCGAGGGAAAACTTTGATTTTGGAAATCCAACTTAGAAGTTTCTTGAGAGACTGGTTTCCATGGAAAACTGTGAAAACTTGACTTGAGAAAACTGATTTTGAAAAATTCTCAGAGTTTCTTGAGAAATCAATTTCTTGAGAATGAAGTTTTCTTAAGAAAATCATGGGAAAACCAATGATTTCATGATGCAAATGATATGAGTGAATGAATGTACTTTGAAAGATTTTCTAAGAAATTTGTTGGAAAAATGTGTATTAAGTCAAAACAGATCCTTCACATATCCTGACTGTGGCCATGAATATGTTCAGAGTTTAATTGATTTAATGCACAATGCTTTGAAAATATTGGAAATATGATGTGCATTTTAAGATAGCCTAAGAGTGTAGGCTTAATATGACTGGTAGAGAGATGATGGATCTGGGTCTCGTCCATATTCCGACTAGGGCCGTAAATATGGATTCCACCGAGTTCATCAACTCCCTAAGAGTTGGTGCACGTGCCATTCGTGAACATCCATAGTGCTTTTGAAATAAAATGCATGAATCATATAAGCAGGATATTGCATAACTTCAAACTATATGATATGCATCCTAATCTAAACGAGAAATTAAATCTCTTATTCCAAGATTACACCTAATTGTTACATTGCTGACATAAAGCAAAAAAAATAAAATAAAATAAAAAAAATGGAGTTGAAAGAATCGGCATCCTCCAGATTTTCCCTGCAAAATGGGTTAGTACAAGAAATAGAAGTGCAAAGTAGGCGAAGAGATGGAAAACATCATATTTATACCAGACTGCTCATGGTTAAACCTGTGCTAATGATGAAATGTATATACAATGACCAAAGTTTATACCTATAGAGATATATCTACTTGAATATACAGGAGAAAGTAACTACCTCAATGTGTAGGATAGCGCGTATACCTAAATGTTAAAGAAAAAGAAATAATGTATGTGAAGACATATATTTTTACCTACATATATATATATATATATATATATATATATATATATATATATATATATATATATATATATATATATATATATATATATATATATGTATATACAGATATAGACATATTCCCATAATTGAAAGTATACATAATAATCAAGTTTACACGAAGGTGATATATGATGACATACAGGAATATAGGGAGTTGGAAATATGCAAGTGTGTTATGAAATGCTATAACCCGTGACAAAATTTTATGATATACAGATTTAATGAAATATCCGCATATGTATAAGATGGCAGTATATCGGTAATGGGTCATAGGCACGTGGTGAGGAGGTGCATTTTGCAGTTACACATGCAAATCTGGTACAACAATAGTGATGTAACAGATGCAAGGGAGAAAACTGAGTTGTTACTAGAGAAATAACAAGGCTGGTGCTAATCTCTTAAAGCAATTAATCTCTGGCTACCACAAGTGAAGCCACGACAGGGCGTCTAGCAGAAGCCAAATGAAAGGGTCGATGGATAGTAGGTGGTCTAAAGAATAGAGAAACACTTCTATATCAAAACAAAATGAACATTCAGTAAATGCTAGGAACAAATCTGTGATATCAAAAAGAGTTAATACACGTGGAATCCAGCAACCATGGCTGTGACAACAAGATACCTATACACAGCACACAAAAAAAAAGTGACAATATGTATTCACTATTTGATACGACAATGGAAAAGGGTAAAACAGTATATCAGCATAGTAATTTTCCATAGTAAGTAAAGCAAACGATCAGTGAATGTCATTTGTACAAAAGGTTTACATAATCTGAGGAATGCTGATCTAAATCTTCAGGATTATGGTACAATACACAGGACTTAGTAACGGCACAGGCAAGAAGGAGTTCACAGATACAAGCAACCTCTAAGTTGTATAAGAATGTGAGAAGAAAAAGAAAAAAAAAATTGGAAGATGCTGCAGGTAGTGGAATTAACTTAAATGACTAAAAAAAAAAAACAGCAATAAGACATGCATATGGATATACAGGAAACTGAAAGTGAGTCTGGATGATGTTATGAGATTGTGAGAAAAGAAAAAAAAAATCGGAATTGAGAGTGAATTCATATGTAGCGCCTGGGTCGAGCACTGCTTTTTCTGTATGATAGGCTTCTCTAGCCATCATTTTACATGTGCTGTGCAAAAAAAGAAAAGAAATTTTTTTTTTTTTATCAAAACCGTGCATACTTGCAAAGACCAGTGGTGTATGAATGGTTGAAAAAAAATGAGTCTAAACGAAAAAAACATGTGAAGATGAGGAAATTAACACTGATGATCTCTAAAACCTTAAACACAGTACTTAAAGAAGATTGAAAACCGAAATATTTTGTAACAGAATCTTTTCAAAATAGTGAATCATGGGTATATAAGAGGATGAAAACAGTATCCATGTAAAAAAAAAATTGATCTGAAATTGTTATTTGAAATACTTGGGATATTGGAATGATCCAAAAAAAAAAAAAAACTTTAAAAGGAGGATAATGATCAGATGAACTTTGATATCTAAATTGAATCAATGATGCCATTGAACGACATCATCGGTTCTTGACTTATTGGATAACCCAGGATGCAAGCCACATCGACTGCTGCAACGGGTTTGCCTTGCAAATGGTAAATTTGATGCTTAATTCACCTAAACATAGATGTAAGAAGGGGCTTTTACCTTGATTCGGCGGAGGTTGAAGAAGCGCTTCCTAATAGGGTGAGCTGAAGAAGAGGGAAGCCTGCGTCTTCTGCTGGATGTCTTGCTTCTGATGGGCTGAAGAGAATGCAGAGGGTGGGCCCTTTCGTGAATAGGGGAAAACTGGGATTAAGGGAAATCGCCCTATTGGGTCCTTCCTCTCAGATTTTTGCTGGAGTTCCTTGGCCCTTGGCTGAAGGAAGGGCTGCAATTAGGTAAGGGGGAGAAGAGCCGTCTGGTTTGGCCTCCTGCTAGCCAAAGGGGGAAGCCGTGAAGAGGGAGGCGCTGAAAAGTTTTAGAAAACACATCCCAGGTCCTCTTTTGCTGGATGTTGGGCTGAAGGAGGTGAGAGCCGAGGTTGAGGGAAATTCTCGATGCCTTTGCTGGGCCTTCCACCTTTCTTTTAATAGCCGATGCTTCAAAACTCCTCCTTTTTCTCCCCTTTTGCCAATATTGATAACTTTTGAAACTGACTTTTAAAAATTTGAAATCCTTTTGAGAAAGGGGTTCGCCGTTTTGAAAAGGGGGCGACTCCTATTCTTCAATCGATATTTGAAGCTTAGGTGAAAGTGGGGTCTTGGGGTAGGGTTTCACGGTGGCTCTACTTTGGGGCTGAAACGTAATAAAGATAAAGTAAATAAGTAAAAAAAAGCTGAGTAAAAAAAAATGGATTTTGTTTTGGTGATGCCACCTTAACTGAATTTGAAAACTTTTTGAGAAAACAAAGATTTTGCTTTTCTTGGCAAGAAGCCTTAGTGGGGCGCCACCTATGTGGGCCCACTAATTTTATCAAAAATCAAAATAATAGAATTTTATAAGTCGGTGCCACTTCTGGGTAGGCACTGTTTTGAAAATAGGGGAGATTTTTGAGAATTTGAGTGTGACCCCACCTCAAGGCGGGTCCCACGTCACTTATTTGTAATAAAAGCCAAAATGAGATATTTTGGAATTTTCACAATAGTAGGCTAGTTTTTGGAAAACACGAAGCAAAAATTTGGCTTGATTTCAAAACTTGGAAGAAAATGGTTCTTTGGGCGAAGTTTTGAAAGAAGTGGAGAAATTCAGAGCTCTTTTGTAAAAGTTTGAAATAAGGTCTTTTGAAATTGTGTCCCCCTCTTTTCAACTGGCAAAATTTTGAAATATCAAAACCATCCAGATTGTTTTCTTGAGAAAACTTTTTGTAATTGCAAGTCCTGGGGGTAAAATGGGAAGAAATGACAATTTTGAAAACCCAGGGTTTTAAAATCAATTTTGAAAAGTTTAGAAATCAAATCTAGATTGACCTTTTTGAAAATCAGGAGTTCTGGATCTCAAATGACATGCTGTGCAATTAAATGATATGAAATGCTCCTGCAATGCTATGCAAAGACATGTTCTGCAAAATTGCCACTCTGAATGAGATTTTGAAAATTTTCATTTTGAAGATGTCTCTGAGTTTTAAATAGAGCACTTTTGAGACTCGAGAATGGAATTTAGGACTTTCTGCAAAGTTCAATCTTGAAAAATGACCATTTTGCCCTTCATTGGTTCCGGAGAACCGAAATGTGATGATTGATGGGTATATCAGGAAGGTGAGTGAAAATTTGGGGTGTTTACAGACCCGAAGGTCGATATTGAGAAATTGAGTGACCCGAAGGTCAAAATTGGAGATTGAATGACATGAATGTCAAAATTAAAAATTGAATGACCCGAACGTCAAAATTGAGAATTGGGTGACCTGATGGTCTTGGAATCGGCACTGATCCTGAAGGTTAGTACGACCACTGAACCTGAGAGACCAACTGATGTGACCAATGAGTAAGACACTAACACGAGGGTTAGATTTTGGAAGAATACCCGTACAAGCATTGGATTTTGAGAATGTACCAGTATGAACACTGAATTTTAAAGTGTACCAGTGTGAACACTGAATTTTGAAAATGAACTAGTATGAGCACTGGATTTTAAAAATGAACCAGTGTAAAAACTGGATTTTGAAAATGAACCAATATAAAAACTGGATTTTGAAAATGAACCAGTATGAGAACTGAATTTTGAAAAACAGACCACTACGAGCACTGGATTTTGAAAATAAACCAGTGTAAGAACTGGTTTTTGAAAATGAACCAGCACGAGCACTAGTTTTTAGAAAATGAACCAGTACGAGCATTGGATTTTGAAAATGAACCAGTATAAGAATTGGTTTTTGAAAATGAACCAGTACGAGCACTGGGTTTTAGAAAATGAACCAGTACGATCACTTGATTTTGAAAATGAACCAGTGTAAGAACTGGTTTTTGAAAATGAACCAGTACGATCACTGGATTTTAAAAAATAGACCAGTACGAGTACTGGATTTTCAAAATGAACTAGTACGAGCACTGAATTTTTGAAATGTACCAATACAAGTATTGGATTTTACTTGAGACTCGAATTTTGGAAAGAGACTGGCATTCCAAAGATGTTTGGGAATTATGACGGGAATGATTGTCGGGGTCTCAGGATTTTCCCATATCATGAATGGGTATATTGATGCAAATTGATGTAGATCCATGCAAAGGACTGCGAGTGAATATGAATGTAAATAGATGCAAATGAATGCGAAAATAAGGTAAATGGGTGCATATGCATGCAAAGTGAGAGATTTGTTTGATCCTACGTGCATATAGAATATTTTGAAACAATTTTTTTTAAAAAAATGCCCCAGTGTAATGGGGGAAGAAGATTTTGAACAAAAGGATAAATGATTGACGTTTGAAGAATGCTCTCTGAAGGTGACAAAGAAACTGACTTTTGATTGATTCAGGAGGGACTCTGAAGAGGGTCATTCCTCATGAAAGAACATTTTGTAGAGAAGGAGAACAAAAGGTGGTGTCAAGCTTATGCGGAAAATTGATAATTTTATTGATGCATTGAAGTAAAAATGACAAATCAAGGAAAGATAAATGGGATTACATCATCCCTTTAAAATAATAAAAGCAAGATGAGAAATGGGAAAGCGCGGGTGTTGTCAGCTTCTTGAATGATTGAGGAAAAAACTCAGTTAGGATGACTGGTCCTCCTTTTCATCTTCAGCGAGGGGATTCTTATCAATGCGATCTTGAACGATGTTCTTGAAGACAAAACAATGGTCAATATCGTGTCCTACTGCCCGATGGAATTTGCAGAACTGGTCCATGAATATTTTCATGATTGTGGGAGGATTTGTGGCTCTTGGGAGCTTTACAAAATCCTTGGTCAACATATGTTCAAGGATTTCATCGAGAGGCTGCTCAAGAGGAGTAAATTGGCGATCGTTACCCCAACCATCCCGCTTTATCTTTTCTTTCTATTGATCCAACTTTTTATTCTGCTTTGAAGACTTTTCTTTCTGACCTGATGGTTGCCCTTGCTATTTTTGCAGTCACTACGGTCGGCATTGGCGGAGAAGGTGAAATTTGTCTTCTTCTTTGAATCTTGATTATTCTTGACGAGGGTGATGCTATCATAGACTCCATTCTCTATTCCCATCTCGAGCCACTTAGCTTGTTCAGTAAGCTCAATGAAAGACTTGGAATGCAAGGTGGAGATAAGACTTCTCAAAGACTGTGTGAAGTTGTTCAGAATAATCTAGAGTGCGTGCTCCTCTGAGATGAGATTTCTCATTTTAGTGCAAGTGCCCCTCCATCTGCGGATGAAGTTTCTAGCTTTCTCATTATATCTTTGATTTGTATTGTAGAGATGGTTGAGCATTGGGAGCGCTTCAGTGTTGAAAAGGAATCATTCAATGAACAGGTTGTCCACCTTATCAAACTCTGGTAGCTCGATTGGATTGATATGCTCAGAGTACCACTTGGCGGTGATGCCCTCTAGGCTGCAAGAAAAACATCTAAACAAAGCACGATTGTGTTATCATCGTAAAATTTTATCTCCCTCTGCAAGAGAGAGAAACGATTCTACGAGTCAAACTCGACCAAAGTTTTGAAATTTGACTTTTGAAAATTACTCACCTCCATTTTCAAAATTTGCGGGAAAATTCTGTAGAATGGGACTCGCCTGTTAGTACGAGGTTCAACCGTTCCTGGCACCTTTACTAGGGGTAATCGAACCAAGGATCAAAAGTGTGCTTTAACCAGGCTCAAATATCTAATCATGCTTTATTTTCTAAAATGCACAGAGAATCAGGCATGTGCTATGAGATTTTAAAAAATGCAAGTTTGAAAAACATGATGTTTGCTTGAAATGCTGAAATGTACTTGGAAAATACTTTGGAAAAGTGATGATTATGGTAAAATCATAAATTTTATTGGAAAATAACTTTTGAATGGAAAATAGATTCTCAGGAAAATTGGAACTTTGAAAAATCGATTTCTAAAGGAGATTTGAGAATTCTAGGAAAACCCGTTTCAAAGATAATTCAAAGATTTTGAGAAAATTGATTTTGGAACTTTGAACCTTGAAATTGAGAATATTAAACATTGGAAAATCAGGATTTGAACTTGGAAAACACTTGAAACATCATTTGAAATCTCAAAGTTTTGAGAAAATCACTTTCTAAGAAAGACTTAGAAAATTCTGAGAAAATCGATTTCTCTGAAATGGAATTGGAAAATAAGTCAGAAAAATGACGCAAATCGAATAAAATGAATGAATGAATACGGATTTGAAAGATATTTTCTGAGGAATTTGAGAAAATCCTTTTGTATTTTTGAGAAATGCAGTGCATTTTGAAGTTAGCCTAAGAGTGTAGGCTGAATGTGGCTAATATGAAGATCATAAATCTGGGTTTCATACGTATTCTGACTATGGCCATAAATACGAATTCCACCGAGTTTGTCAACTCCCTAAGAGCTTGTGCACATGTCATTCGTGTAAACCATAGTAGATTTATAAAAATGTGTATGAATCATACATTAAATATTAGAATTACGAAAGCAAACTATATGCAATGCACCCTATTTTATGCAGAAATGTAACTCTTATTCCAAATTTATATTTTATACTACATTGAATGGGATAAAAGAAAAGGAAAAGAAATAAAAGTCTTTCACTTGGACATTTCAGCAAAACTAGAAAATGGGGTTAGCACAAAAATATAGGTTTATCTGGATTTATCCGACAATATCAGGAAATTATCGGATTTTACCTAGATATAAACCTTGATTCATACCTCCCTGATATAAACATAAGAAATAAATGATGAAAATGGATTTAAAATTTGAAAATAAGATTTGGAAATTCCAAATTGGTATGAAAATGACAAAAATGCCCCTGATAGCAAGACTATGGCCTTGAAATCAGGGTTTTCAGAAAGATATTTTGCAAAAATGGGAGTTTTGAAATCCAAATGAATGCAAATGAAAATAAAATTAAACACAAGATGTTATGATATGATTGAATAGGTGAAAATATGAAAATGAAAGTTTGGAAATTTGAAATTGAGGTACAAATGACTAAAATGCCCTTGATAGCAAGACTATGGCCTTGAAATTAGGGTTTTCAGAAATAATTTTTGCAAAAATGGGAATTTTAAAATTCAAATGAATGCAAATAAAGTTAAAATCAAACCTAATATGATATGAGATGATTATACACATGCTAAAACCCTAAAAATGCAAAAATATCATAAAACATTGAATTTCGCCTAATTTTCGCTTTTGCTTTTAACAGTTTAACTAGCTCATATGGCAAATGAACTTGAAATTGCCCCAAATTTGGCATGGACACCTAGACTAACCCTAAGAACAGAATGGAATTTGAATTTTTTTTTGGCATTTTTTTAATATAGAAATTAATAAAAAAAATCTAGAAAATCATGATTTTTGCCTTTTATTCTAGATCTAGCCTAATGACAACCTAATTTTGAATATAAACTTACCATGGAAATGCACCAAATTTTTCAGGATGACATAGGACAGTTAGGCAAGGAGTTTTTCCTTTTACATATTTAGCATTCAACCTATGGTGGGAGAATTACAACTCCGACAAGTTAGATCAGAATCCGGTGAGTTTGGGAGTGAAGGCAAACTGACAGGTTTTGGTAAAAATTACAGAAAAAATAGTAAACAGTAGATAAATCCTTTGAAATTTTAGGAAGATGCCCCTGACACAAAGAATAACAACTTCTTTTTTTATAGTTTTGGTATTGAACCTATGGTTACAAAGAACACATGGGATTATCAGACCTCTAATTCTGATAAAATTAAACTAATAGGTAATTGACAAGCAAACTTGTAAAATCTATAAAAATTAGAAATCTAGATCTTAAAATCCTGAAATTCTGGAAAATAACAAAGGATATTCTATGGAACAACTTCTCTTTTGACAATTAGAGCATCCGACCTACGGATTGGAGTGCCACAGCAGATTAAGGTCGGTTTGGAGCCTGACAAGCTTTTCACAAAGGTCTGCAATACCCAAATTTTGAGAGATAGTAAACTTCCTTAGAAAAATCCTATAAAATACAGAAAAATAGTAGATTCCTCTATAAATCTACTATATTTTTTAGAAGGTGAATTGAATCTCCCATGATAGAGATTTTGAACCAAAAAGTCTGTACGGGAGAATTTGGAACTTCCACAAGGTTTAAAACCCATATCGGCTTTGGATTTATTTAATAGGGTTGAAAAACCCAAATTAATTCAAAATTTTGGCAAGAAATCAAGGACAAGCATATACGACCATCATAAAATTTCTAGGATTTTTGAGTAAAAAATTTACATGAAATCATAATTGGACCGCATGAATGGACTAAAATCTATAAATCCTAAATCAAAAACTAATAAAGCTATACTATATGAATGAAATGACTAGGAAATATTAAAACTAACCTAGATGTAACATTTAAACGTAAAAACTATATGAAATATGACAATAAAATGAAAGAACTAACAGGGAGGTATGTTTTATATTTTATGTTAGCCATCAAAAGTGAGGGATTCTATCCATTAAATGGATGAATCACCTCATTAGTGTGGCTCTTTCACTAAATACTTCCCTCCTTTACACCACCCGAATTTGAAAATAATATTCATCATCATAAACTCGGTTTTAAACTGGTGTTTATGTTAGATTTATCATCTCATAGAGAGCAACAATGATAATTTAAAGAAAAACTGACATCTCATGAGGAAGAGCTTGGACTTACCTTGGCTTGCCTAGATCGGTTAAGGAGGAAGGTTATAGTGGCTGCAACCTTTCTGCTATAGCTGAAGGGGGAGTGCTACCAAGAAAGGCCTTAGGGGGAGGCCTTGCTGCAACCGTTGGGGATGCTTGAGGATGCTTGGAGAGGAAGTTGGTGGTGTTACTGTTGTGCTTGTTGTTGTAGGGGCTGGAACAAGGCTAATACAAACGGCCGGCTGAAGGAAGACTACAATGATGAAGGTTGAGGGCTATAGCAGTCACCAAGGAGAGGCTTCACCAAGGTTGCAACGGTGGCTGGAAGGTGTTGTAGTTGCTGGAGGTGCTGTAGACTTGTTGGGCATGAAAGATAAGGAGAGACCAAGAGAATGAGAGAGAGAGGTAAGGTTAGGGCTGAGAGAGAGTGAGAGATCCAAGAGAATGAGAGAGAGAGAAAGTGGCAACCGTGTGGTATGACCTGTGTTAATTAGAAAGAAGATGGGGTAATAAGGTGTGGGCTGGACCAAGGAGGGAAAGGAAAGAAGGAGGGAAGGAAAGAAGGAAAGAAAAGGAAGGAAGAAAAAGGAAAGAAGGAAGAAGGAAGAAAAAGGAAAGAAGGAAGAAGGAAGAAAAAAGGAAGAGGAAGAAGAAAAGAAGAAAAGAAGAAAAGAAGAGGGAGAAAGGGGCTGTCGACCATGGAGGAGATTAGAAAGAAGGAGAAGGAAGAAAAGAAGAGAAGAAAGAAAGAAGAAGAAGAAAAGAAAGAAAGGGGAAGAAGAAAGGAAAGGAAAAGGAGGAGGGAAAAGAAGGGAAAGGAAAGAAAAAAATCGGAAAAAGAGGAAAGAAAGGAGGGAGAGGGGGTCGAGCCCTTGTGGGCCCCACCTCTCCTAGGTGGAGATAAAAAAATAAGAAAAAATGAAATAAATAAAAGAAAACAAATAAACAAGGAAAAAGAAAAGATTTTTTTTTATTTTCTTTTTGAAAACTCAAAGTGTGGTGCCACCTTGGAAGTGGGCCCACACATTATTTTGAAATCCAATTTGAAAACCAAAGAAGTAGAATGGTTTCTCAGAAAAAATTTTGGATGAAATGAGCTATTTTGGCAGTTTTGAAATAAAGCTCAAAATTTGAAATTTTGTACCCCTTTGCAGAGTAGATCCAGTTTGAAAGTTAAAAATGAATATTGAAAAGAATCCAGATTGTTTTCTCAGGAAAATATGTCCAAATTTAGAGTCCTTGGTGTAAAAATGTCAATTTTGAAAACCCAGGTTTTGAAATTGAACTTTGAAAAGCTTTGAAATTCAAATATGGATTGGATTTTTTAAAATAGTTCTGGATCTCGAAAATGAAATGAAATATGATGAAACACTATGAAATGATGGAAAATGATGAGAAATGATATGAAATGCCATGCAAAATGCTAATCCTGGATGAAGGCTTTTGGATATTCGACCCCGATCGATAGTTGTACCAGTTCAGAAAGTGGTAAAATTTATAAAAATGGGCAAAATGGTTCAAAAAGTGGTTTTTGGTCTCTACCAGGCTGGGAGTGACATTGAAAATTAAGGTTTGAGCTGGTTTGAACTGAAATGAACTGGATTGAGCTTGGTTCTAGGGTTTCAGAACTCAAATAAACTGACGAGACACTAACTCAACTAAACTTTTAGACTAAATTGTCAAGAAATGTTGTCATTTTTAGAGAAATGGCCACTGGAGTGAAGTGAACCGTAAACAAGAACTAGGTTTGAGCTGGAACAAAGGTCAGTTTACTGGGATGAACTATAACTGGAGCTCAAATACTAGCTCAACTGACTAAATTTAGCTCAATTCCAGCTAAAATGAGTTGAAATGGGCTAAGGTGGGCTCCTCGACACTGGAAAATGGATTTAAACTAAAGCTGGAGCACTTGAACTTCTGGTGGGCTTTGGCTAGACTCAATGGAATAGGATTGACAAGGAATAACTGTTTCAGAGACAATTGGCTTAGATTTGAGTGAGAAGTGAAGTCATTTCTGAGGAAATGAACCCATTTTGGTCTACTCATCGTGAGCTCAGGTGAGCTAGAAATGACTGATATTCTAACTGTTTTAAGCTTGAGAATGAGCTTGGTTGACTCTGACTGATTGTTATCATCGAAAATTTTTTCCCGTCTTCCCTTCCTTGCGGAAGAGAGAGGAAAATGCTTTCGCAATTCAAACTTGACCGGATTTTTGAAATTTGTTTTGAAATACTCGCCTCCATTTTGAAAATTGCGGGAAAATCCATGGGATGGGGCTCGACCTGTCGGTACAAGGTTCGACCATTCATGCCGCCTTTAACAGGGGTAATCGAACCAAGGACCAAAATTGTGCTTGACTTAGTGAAGTTATCGAAATTGTGTTCTATCCTAAATGCACAGAGAATTCAGGCATGTGCTATGAGATTTGGTAAAATATAAGTTGGAAAACTATGATGTATGCTTAGAAAACATTTGGAGTTGAAAAAGCATTTCTCAGGAAAAAGATAGAAATCAATCTCTCAAGAAACTTAGACGAAGAAGTTTTTAAATCTCGAGAAAGTTTATAAAGATTTGGAAAATCTTGAAGAATTGAGAATCTCGAGAAAATGGTAAGAATTCTTGAGAAAAGATGAACACTTGAAAAGGAAAACACTTGTCAGGAAAACTTGGACTTTGAGAATTTTCTTAGGAACATGATAGAAAATTTATAGGAAAACTCATTGGAGAAGGAAATTCAAAACTTAGGAAGTTGAAATCCTGAGAATATTGTCTTTGAAGTATCTGAAAATCAACTTTGATTCTTGAGAAAGATGAGAAATTCCTTTTGAAAGCATCTTAAGAAAATAATATTTTCAGGGAAAATCACGGGAAAACTTTAACTTGGGAAATCCAACTTTGAAAATCTTCATAGTTTTTTGAGGAATCGATTTCCATGAAGTGAAAATTTCTTGAGAAAATCATGAGAAAAACAGATGATGCAGATGATTTGAATGAATGAATGCACTTTGAAAAGATTTCTGAAAAGATTTTCTGAGAAATTTGTTGGAAAATTGTGGACTAAGCCAAAGTAAATCCTTCACATATTCTGACTGTGGCCATGAATATGTAAAGAGTTTACTTGAGTTAATTCACAATGTTTTGAAAATTTAGAAATATGATGTGCATTTTTAAGATAGCCTAATAGTGTAGGCTCAATGTGACTGGTAGAAAGATGATGGATCTGGGTCTCGTCCATATTCCGACTAGGGCCGTAAATATGGACTCCACCGAGTTCATCAACTCTCTAAGAGTTGGTGCACATGTCATTCGTGTTCATCCACGGTGAATTTTGAAAATTGAGATATATGCATCATAGAATCAGGATATTGCTGAAATCAAACTACATGAAATGCATCCTAATCTAAGCGGTAAAAGTAAATATTATTCCAAACTTGAATTAGTACATCTCTGACATAAAGCAAAATGAATAAAAGAAATATAAAATTAAAATAGTCAGCATCCTCCAAATTTTCCTGCAAAGGTGGATTAGTACAAGGAATGGAAATACAAGAAGTACAGAAGAATTTTTTTTTTACATTTTGAACTAACTACGTGATTGGACTCATGCTAATACCTAAAGTTCATACCTATGCTAAGTGAAGGATGTCTAAAATTAGGCTTAAGTGTATTACTAAATGAGAAACGGATATGATGGAATGGAGTAGGAAATGCCCATAATATGTTTGATTGGAAAATGCATGTAATTGTGATCATCGCAAAATTTTTCCTCTTTCGTGGTATCTCTCTCTTCCTTCTCTTTTCCTTTCCGAACCTCTATTTTCCTCATTTTTGAAGGGAGAAGAATAAGAGAGAGAAAAGAGAAAGAGAAGAGAAAAGAAAGAAAGAAAGAAAGAAAAGAGAGGAACTCTTTTGCGCGGTCTCACTTGACCTTAATTTGAAAATATTTAGCAAATGACTCGCCTCCGTTTTGAAAATTTGTGGGAAAATGGGGAGACGGGATTCGCTCGTCGGTACGAGGTTCGACCGTTCCTGGCACCTTTACCAGGGGTAATCGAACCAAGGATCGAATCTATGCCTTTTGCTTTGCCTAAATATAATCTAAGAATTTATTCTAATTCTAAATGCACAAAGAATCATGTTTGTGCAATGCAAGGATGTATGCTCTTTTTAAAAGATATTTTTGAAAATTCCCAAGTATTCTGAGATGAACTTTGATAAAGGAGTGAAGAAATGATTGAATCTAACTTTAGAACTTAAAATAGATCAGAGAAGTTCTAAGTTTTTGAAGTAAATCAGAGTTGGAAAAATAAATCTTGGCTTTGAGGAAGAATAATTTGGAGCTTTGAAATGAAAGAAAAATGAAGTTTCAAAGTCGAAAATGGACCTTGAATTTGATCTTGAATTTAGGAAAGGAAATGAATACTTGAGATGGAATTGAGTTTAGACTTTGAAGTTTGAAATTGGCATGGACTTGAGAGAATCAAATGGTATTTAAGAATAGAAATGGATTTAAGAGATTCAGATTAGATCCGAAAATGGAATTGAAATCTAGAATTGGAGCTGGATTCCGGATCCAGAATGGGATCCGAGCTTTGGAATCTAAGATGGACTTGGGTTCTGGATCTTAAAATGGATTTGGATCTGAAGTCTAAGATCCAAATGTAGAATTGGGTTTTTGATCCTAAGATGGATTTAGATCTGAAGTCTGAGATCCAACGTGAAATTGGTTCTGGATCTTATGAGGGAATTGGATCTGAAGTCTGAGATCCAAGGTAGAATTGGATTCTGGATCCTATAAGGAGATTGGATTTGAAGTCTAAGATCCAAAGTGAAATTGGAGTCTTGATCCTAAAGAGGAATAGGATCTGAAGTCTGAGATCTGATATGAGTGTTGAATCCTGGATCCTAAAATGGATTTGAAGTTAAATTCAGAAGATGAATCAGGAACTTTTAAATTGAACTTAAAAAACGAAATTTAGAATTTGAATATACAAACGAATTTCAAAGTCAAATTAGACCTTGAATTTTTGAATTTGGAATTTAGAAGATGAATCAAGAGTCTCAAAGTTAAAATTGAACTTTGAGTTTGATTAGAGTTTTGAATATAAAATGAGTTTGGAATTTCAAAGTCAAATTGAACTTTGAAATCTGATTTGAATTTGAATATAAAAATGACTTTGAGATTTCAAAGTTAAATTGAACTTTGAGATTGAAAATGAAATTGAATTTGAAAATGAAAGGATGAATTGGATTTTATAAGAATTGAAGATAGATTAAGGAAGATATTTATATTACTTGGAATTTTTGGAAAGGGAATTTTGAAAATATGATGCAGTTCTATCCTAAATGATGAATGAATTTAAAGAATTTGAATTTAGATTTTGGAAAAGCTATCTTATTCTTGAACTGAACTAAAATAAGATTGAGGATATATGTAAACACCCCAAATTTTCACACTCATCCAGTGTTTGTCCATTTCATGTGTCATTGTATATCATTGCATGTATTCTGCATATCATTCCATCACATTGCATAGCATTGCATGTCATTACATTTCATTTTCGAGATCCAGCACTCCTATTTCAAAACATTCAATCCAGATTTGAATTTTAAAGCTTTTATTTCAAAATCAATTTCAAAACCTGGATTTTTATTCAATACTCTGTCATTTTCCAACCCCAGGACTTTATATTTCGAAATATTTTCTCAAGGAAACAATCTGGATTCATTTCAAATTCAAATTTTAATCGATTTCAATTCACAGATGAGACTCATTGAGGTGGTGTCGCTTCTGAATTCCTCTATTCATCAAATTTCTCAAAGTTTTGAAAGTTTCAGTCCGATCAGGACTCTGTCCCAGAGTCCTAATCCAGTCAGGAGTCTGTTTTGAAATCTGTTTTACTTCCATTTTTAGTCTTTTTCGATTATTGTCAAAATTTAGGTCATTTTACAGAGTCTAGTTAGTTCAAAACTCTATTTTAGAGTTCGGTCGAGTTAGGAGTCTAACCCTGACTGTGTTTTCTGACTTATTTCATCATTTCTTGGTAAAATCTTTCAAAAATTTTCACATTTGAATTCTAAAATTTAAAATCTCAGAGTCCTAAGAGTTCAGGACTCTAACTCGGAGTTCCAGTTCGCTTGAGACCCTATTTTCAAAGATCTTGAATTTCAAATGTCGATTTTAACCCTTTTTCAAAGCCATTTTCAGTGTTTATTTCAAAATTTTTCAAAATTCGATGTGGGCCCACTCAGTTGGCACCATATCCAGAGGAGTTCTAACCTAGTTAGGACCCTATGCCATTTCAAAAATTCTAATTTTAAGTTTACTTTTGAAAATCTTTTGAAAACTCCTTCAATTTCAAGTTTTAAAATCGCTTTTTGAAAAACTCAAGTAGGGCCCACTCGGGGTGGTGCTATATTCGAGTCAGTCAGGGATAGACTAGGGTTAGTTGATGTCTTGGTTAGTGTTAGAGGTTTAGAAGAGTCAAAACCATTTTGAAAAAACTCATTTTGAAAGTTAGTTTTTAAAACTAGTGTTTTTAAAGGTTTTTAAAGGTGTTTTAAAAAGCCAAATGTAGAAAATGCCAAGTGGCATTACATTTGGGATTTTTTAGGAAAGTCTAAGGGTTAATTAGGCACTAGTTTAGATAATTTAGGCTAGGGGTAGTTAGGTCTTTCCACCCAAAAATCGCCCCCCCCTTGTTAGAGTCCAAAAAATTCAAAATTCCCAATTTTTAAACCTAAAAAAATTCTATAAATAGTCTCCATAGGGGGGTCGATTTTTCCAACTTGCTTTCCGTGGGATTCTTGGAGATTCTCTCTCCTCTCCAGCCCTTCCTCCATTGCAGCCACCTCAAGGTAATTATTTTGTTTAATTTTTAGCTTTTATTTCATGTTTTTAATAGTTTTAAATCAATTTTAGCCATTAAAACCTCCTATTTCATGGATTCAACCATGGTTTCACCTGAAGAACCATCAAGAATCAGCAAGAACGATCCAAGAAGGTGATCTAACCCTGTTTTGGGTGATTTACAGGGATTTTAATCCATTAGAATTAATTTTAATATGATTCTTTACATTATTAACCAATAAAATATATGATTTACCCTTTTAATGGGTTAAATCTATGTTTTAAAGGTGATATCAAATTCCAACCATTTATTCCCTGTTTTTATTTTATTTTCATGGTTTATTCATGTTTGTTTTACGTTCTATAGCATAGAAATAATTTTTATTTACTGTTTTATGGTTTATTTTATTGATTTACATTAGTTAATGCATGGTTTTCCAAGTTTCTTAAATGTCTGTGTGTTTTAGGTTTAGAACAGTAAAGATAATGTTATTTCGGATTGAAGTACTCATTTTTTATTTCTGATTTTTTTATATGTGATGCATGAATGAGTTATTGAGTTACTGTAGAAAAATCAAAGGTTTTGGATCTCGGGAACCCTGTCAAAAAAATCAGACATCAAATCGGGTTTTAAAGCTTTAAAATCATGGTTAAAATCAAGAAGGTAACTTGGTGTGATGATATTTTTCTCATCCTATATCCGATTTTAGATCTGTAAATTTTTATGGATTCATGTTGATTAGATCTATCTACTGTGAAATTTTTAGAATTTTTTACTACAGTTTATTATTTTTCCTCTGTAAGAAACTCTGATTTTTAATTTAAAACTGGTTAGGGTTTACCAAAACCCTAATCAGACTTGTGTTATTCGTAAATCCCAAAATACAGATCCGATTCATGATCTGTAAAACGTGAGTATTGTTATTTTTCTGTCAACTGTTTACTGTTAAAATTGCAGATATTTTCAATGAGTACTGCTATTTATCCCGGAATTTTCAATTGAAAGTATCAGTTAGGACCAAAGTTTAAATCAATATCTTCAAGTCCAGACTGTCGGATGGGGATCTCCCTGGTTTTAAAGGGTTTTTCAGATCTTTAAAATAGAAAAGTTCTGTTTTCCTGTCTATTTTTTTTCTGTAAAATTTCATAGTTTTCCATGGAGGTTTGACCTCTGATTCGGGTCTTGGACTGAGACTGGATGGTGAACTAGGTCAAAAATAGCATATTTTTAGGGTTTGATGCTATTTTCGAATTAATTTAATGCCAAAAAAATATTTTTATAATTCTAATTTGATATTAGGGTATCACAAGTGCAGGTACCAATTTTTAGGATTTTTAGAATCCGTTTGATGCTTGAATGGTTTGAATTGCAAAACAGGGCACCCGAAGAATTCCAAAACATTGCAAAAATCACAAAATTTGTGATATTCTTGGATTTTCGTGTATAGGCATATATTTTTAGGGTTTAATCATATTCATAATCATATTAGGATGATTTAGGTTTAATTTGATGCTCATTTGATTTCATTTAGTGCATAAAACCTAAATTTTTACCAAAATATTTTCTAAAAACCCTGATTTCAAGGCCATAGTCTTGCTATCAGGGGCAATTTGGTCATTTGACCTAAATTTCGAAATTCCTAACCCTAATTTTCATATTTTTAATCATATCATAGCATATTTAGTTTGATTTATTTTTATTTGTATTTCAAAACTTGCATTTATCAAATATCTTTCTAAAAACCCTAATTTCAAGGCCATAGTCTTGTTATTAGGGGTATTTTGGTCATTTTGACCCCAATTTCGAAATTTCATATCTTATCTTCCTTATTTATTCAATCTTATTTCATATTTTATCAATTTTTATTTCAAGGAATCATGAAAAAGGCTTATATCTAGCAAAATCCTGCAATTTCCTGATATTGCTGGATAAATCTAGAAAAGCCAACATATCATCACTAACCAAGCTTTCTAGTTTTGCAGGTACATTGAAGATTTTATTTTTCATGTATTTAAATTTCAATAGTGATGTAAACTAAATTAAACTTTGGAATAAGAATTTACATTTCCTGCTTAGCTTAGGCAGCATTGCATATAGTTTATTTTTTTTAAATAATGTTAATGTGTGATGGATGATGATTCATGCATATTCAAACTCACTATGGTCTACACGAATGGCACATACACTAGCTTTTATGAAGTTTATAAACTTGGTGGAATTTGTATTTATGGCCATAGTCAGAATATGAAGGATATCTAGATTTATGATCTTCACATTAGCCACATTCAGCCTACACTCTTAGGCTAATTTCAAAATGCACTGCATTTCTCAAAAATACAAAAAGGATTTTCTCAATTCCTCAAAATCAAGTATTTCAAATCCATATTCATTCATTTCATGCATTTGCCAATTCCAATTCGAATCTCAATTCAAAGAAGTTCATTTTCTCAAATTTTTCTAAGTCTTATTCTAAAATCGATTTTCTCAAAACTCATAGTTTTCAAATGATATTTCAAGTATTTCCCAAGTTCCAAATTCGATTTTCTAAGTTATATTTTCAATTTCAAAGTTTGAATTCAAAGAAATCAAGTTTTTCAAAGTTATTTCATATTTTTCAGAATCAATTTTCACAAAATCTCAAGATTTCTTCAGAAACCGATTTTTACTTTTCTCAGAAGTACATTTCAAATCCCAATTCACGATTTTCCATGTGATATCTATTCTAAGTGTTTCAGTTATTCAAAGCAAACATCATGTTTTCAAATATGCATTTTCAGAAATTCATAGCACATGCCTGATTCTATGTGCATTTAGAAATTAGAACATGGTTTAGACAAGTTGAACAGAGCAAAGCAGTAGATTGATCCTTGGTTCGATTACCCCTGTTAAAGGTGGCAGGAACGGTCGAACCTCGTACCGACAGGCGAGTCCCATTCTACGGAATTTTCCCGCATTTTAAAACGGAGGCGAGTTATTTTCAAAAACTTTTCAAAGGTCAGTTTGACTCGCAAAAAGTTAAAAATTTTGCGATGATAACAGGTTTGGCGACCGTGATGGGACCTGTCTTTGCCTGATCAATCTAATGCTCTACTTAGTTCAAATTGTCAAAATCGATTTCCATGGAATGTCAGCTTTGCTTTATGATATCATGTGAACCTAGGAGCCTAGACTTGAACCCAGTTGACATGGAATGCATATAGACTAGGTATGGTTTGGTAGGACCATATTGAGGAGAATTATTCATGCTCACATAGACTTAGGTCTAATACAACACTCCTCAATTTAGGAATTGTATGAAAACAATGTTTGCTTCTTCAAATATTTCAAAATTCTATCTCTTTAGGACTTAGAGCCCTCTGTTTTCTTGCATGTGCTCATGTTTTCAAAAACCACCCCCACCTATATTGTCCCGGTCTTCACGTTGCTGGGCTCTCTTCCAGAACCATAGTTCGGGACAGAGCCTCACGACTGGGCCACCTATTTGGGTGAAAACCCCCCTGCCACGTACCAAGGGCCATAGTCCAACGTATATCGGCAGGTGCTCAAGGATGTTGGAAAACTTGAACCTAGAACCAGAGAAATTGATTTTATGCCACGTACATCGAGCCTTGGCTTGAGTATATAGGCATAACTGGATTGGATATAGTTGATCTGAACCTTAGAGTTAGGATTAAGGTCCTACAGCTATTTCAAAATTTGTGCATCTAGAGTCAGCTTTTAGGGAATGTTGTATGTGCATACTTGTTTATGCAGAATGTGATTGAATGTGTTATTTCCTTTTTATTTTCCATATTTTCCCAATTTTCTAAAATACTGGACGATTTTCTCAAAATTCCCCAATCTATGTCCATGTACTGTCCATGTTTTAAACCTTAGACGATTTTCCAAATACTTTATTTTCCATTTATTACTTCATATTTCATCAAACCCTGGACGATTTTCCAAATTTCCCTTAATTTCCTTCAAAACTCCAGGTGATTTCCCATCTTTCCTGTCTTCTGGATCTCGAATTTCCTACTTTATTTTTATCCTGCCTGCATTTCCCTCAAATTTCCTGTATTTTTCCAAGTCTTATTCCAATTTCCATGTTTTCCAGTCTGATGGCATCCAGTCAGCTTGATTTAGTCTTCCCTGAGTGTCACATCTCCTACGAGGTGCAACAAAGTCTTCCCGAGCATCGAGTCCTCAGCACCGGATCCTTCTTTCCCCGGTGGTACTATTTATGGTTCAAGAATTTCTCTCGTATGTTTTCGGACCACTTGGACGATTGTGGGTTAGAACTGGCGTCCGCAGTGAAAAAGCAGACAGTCAACGACAACTTGATCCATGCACTAGCAGAACGGTGGAATCCGAGCACTTCTACCTTCTGGTTCCCGTGGGGAGAGATGACAATACTGATGGATGAATTTTTAGAAATCATGGGATTGCCCGAGCCAGCCGGTCAGCCTGGAGATCCATTGGAGAAACAGTTTTTGATTAATGTCAAGGGTCTGGACCCTAAAGATGCCTTAGCTCGCATGACGGGACGCAAGTCTTGGCCTTTGATTGAAGAAGATGGAAATGAATATGTGGACCTGCTCGAAATCTACAGACAGTATGGGATATTCATAGAAGCCAGCTCGTTGTCCAGGACAGCTCGAGAAAGAATTCAGCATGTGATGGTTCTGTGCACGGTGGGATTGGCTTTCTTTCCCGATGGACGGAATTACATGGATATCAGAATAGTTCAGCTTCTAATGAGATGGGGAAGTCGACAGACCAGCCGCCTCTCGATAGCCATGGCCGCACTCGCCTTTCTATACCGAGGGTTGACTCGTTTCGCACTCGGAGAGTCGATCCTAGTCGAAGGGTGCACCTATGCCTTGCAATCTTGGTTCCTCTGGCATGTGCCCACTCGAGCCAGTTCATTCAGATATCATGGTGAAAAGCGTTTTCTAATTGCTCAATACCGATTCTTGATCGACAACCTTCAGAAGGAAGAAGTCGTATGGGACTACTTTGATCGTCAGGAATCACCTCCTAGATACACTTATGCATACGGCAAGCGGTTTAGGCTACTTGGTCCATTCTTCTGCGCATACTATCATCCAGAGCAGTGTGTCAGGCAGTTCTCTCAGAGGCAGAAGCGCGTAGAGATTCGTCCACTAGTAGGGGTTCTGCCAGAATTCGACCTCGCATCAGATCAATGGTCCGGAGCATACCATTCTGCCAGACATGGCTGGGATTCCTTTGTTACTCTCACTATTTTTCCTGGTCCTCGAGTGTCCTCTGATTATTCGGAGTGGTGGAAAATTGTCTGTCCCCCTCCCCTCTATCAAGTGTATTATTGATAAAATCATGTTTTTCCCCTCAATAAAATTCATTTATTCTATATTTCATCCTATCTTGGTTTGACGACCTCGCCTAGGTAACAAGGCCTACTTCCAGTTGTTTATTTTGCAAAGAATAGCAACGCAATTATCGTAATTCCAGCGACGACTCAATCCCTAGTAATGGGATATTATTTCAATTGTCTACCAAAATTCTCAATAAATATTTTCCTCCAACCAAACTTCCTTCAGAACCTAACCATCAATCCTACCTTGCAGAGAGCATCAACAACATTCAAAAAGAACACTTGTGATACTCGATGGTTCATACAAGATCCGGAAAGAAAACCTCATCAATCGAAGGTGTGGCATACTCGATCGCTTCGGAAGAAGAGATGGACTCCCCTCGATCAGCTAAAAGTCAAGGATAGCAGGTTGAGGATGACATTGATCCTCAAATGTACGTCATGTTCAAGAAAATGATGACCAAGATGCTGGCAGAGCAAGCTGAGGCCAGTACTGAGCAAATTCAGACCAAACAGAAAGATAAGGGTCATACCGTCAAGAATATCAGCAAAAAGCAGAGTCGTCACGAGGAAATGTCTGATGAATCAGAATCAGCTGACGATGCTGACAAGGAATGTGAAAATAAACATGAATTCAAAAGGTCGACTCAGGGCCAAGGGTCGGCTTACAAATCCAAAAATCAGTCTGTTGATGACCCTACTCAGTCGCAACTAAAAGATATGATGAAAATGGTTAAAGATCTGCAGGCCCGCGACAAGGGCAAGAAAGTCTTCACCAGCGAAGACTTCTATGATGGCTTGGATGGGGACGACAATCTGGATAATCTCCCCAGAAAATTTATCAAGTTTGATGGTTCTGGCGACCCTAAAGCTCACCTCGCCATGTTTTTCGCTGAATGTTCACGATTCAAGCGTGACAATCGGGTACTCTTCCTTTGCTTCCCTCGCAGTTTGGAAGGAACGGCAGCTAAATGGTATTCGGAGCACATCAACCCCATAGAGCTGAAAGAATTTGATAAGGTGGTGAATATGTTCATTGAGCGCTTTCTGTTCAATGCTGAGGCACTCCCGACCCTCAGCCACCTCTGTGGCCTGAAACAGAGAGAAAATGAAAATGCCCGAGATTTTATCCACCGCTGGAGGTCAGCTTGCAACAAGATGAGAGACCCCATATTAGAAGGGCATGCTTTGTCCTTGATTCTAAGCAATTTTTCGCAGCCTCTAAAAGGCCTCATCTCTACTGCACCATCCAGAACCTTTATAGAGTTAACAGAGCGAGTCAAATGACTCGAATTGAGTATGGAGAATGGTTTCTACGAAGGTTTCACTTTCACCAAGAACAACAGTCAGAATGAGTCGAAAAAGAAGACTCATTTTACTAATTCTGTCAGTAATAAACAGAATCATCGCAAGGGGCAGAATAGAGACTTCTGTTATGGGGCAGGAGGTTCAAACAAGAATGACCAGAAAGGAAAGTCGATCCCGCAATTCAGCAAGCTGCTTCAGCTAGAGCAGGGACCAAAACCTCGAGAGAAAGTGAAGCACGAAGGATGGAGCTATGAGAGGAAGTTCACTCCATTAGATCAATCACTCGAGACTGTGCTCGAGTACCTGTTGACCAAGGAGATGGTCAAATTGCCCAGGCTGGTCGATCCTTCCGCTCCTATGGGAAAATTTAAAGACCAATTATGCAAGTTTCATCGAACAGTGGGGCACAACACTGAGAATTGCTTCGTTCTGAAGAACATTGTTCAGGACCTTATTGATAAAAATCTTCTGGTAGAAGGTGCGAAAGATGAAAATATAGATATTCTAAAAGAGCCATTTCCTCGTCATTCTACAGTAGTCATCACCGAACAGTCGTTTCAACCACAGGAGCGTATCAGGCCGTGCTTTGAAAATGATATGCAAGCTCAGCATCAAGTCCTGGTATTGCAACAGGCTCAGTCCAAGGCCCAGAAGATGGACCTTATTTCAGCTTTCGGCAAAATGAAAGTATCTGACAAGCCCGCTAGGGTATCTCCCGAGGTAGCCAGAAGTATGCCATGGCTCCCTAAGCATCTTATTAAGTCCACCCCAAAGAAAAGCGGGACATCCACTCTAAAGCCTATTACATCATTATCCAATGTCTCAATTTTGGACTTAACCCAAGCTTCCGCTAAACATCAGCAAGTATTAAATAATCTGTTGCAGAAAATCAAGGTGAAACCAAGCATAACTCCGGAAGACATGGCCCACATAGTCAATCAGGCCATGACTAATGCTCCAGTTACTTTCTCCGATGAGGATTTCCCTAAACCTCATGTATTTCACAACAATGCCTTGTATGTTGTGGTTCGAACCAGAGGGATGACAGTTCCTCATGTGCTGATCGATGGAGGCAGCAGCCTCAATATATGTCCGGAAATGACCGCCAAAGCTTTGGGCATTAAAGAAGAAGAATACATTCCAGATCCAATCACCATTTATGGGTTCGACAATCATGGCCAAACAGCGAAAGAAAAAATCTTCCTGGAAATCTTTATTGACTACTCGGTCCATTCAATTCTTTTTCACGTGGTCAATGTGCCGCCCACCTATAATCTGCTTCTCGGGAGACCATGGATCCACAACACAAACGCAGTACCGTCTACTCTGCATCAGTGCATCAAGTGGTCAAAAGGTGGTATGATCACGACAGTCTTAGGTGAAGATCCGGAGCAGAGGCTAGCACAGCCCATGGTTCCCAGGCCCTCTTTCACTACTGATATCCCTAGCATTAGAGGGATTGAAGAGGTCAGCTTTGAAGAGAATTCAGGAATAATACAGACGGCAGAGCAACCCGAGCATACAGTGGCTGCGACCCGATGGGGAGGCCCACAGTTCTTCAAGATTGGAGGACGAATTGATTATAGCGCACTTAAGGGTCATCCTCTATTCTCCCAGTTTATGAAGGCTAAAAAGGGATTTGATTTACTAGTAAAGCACGACTACCAGCCTTTTCAAGGCTTAGGCAAAAATGAAGATGGTCGTCTTGAACCAGTGATTCCTCAGCATTGCTCTAAAAGGACCGGATTGGGCTTTAATGACCGAAGATCTCGGAAGGGCACTATTTTCATTAAGGGAACACATTAGAAGAATTCATTTGTCTTTCCTTTTCTATTCTTTTGTCGGGATGATATCCCATTTCATTCTCATCATTGTCATTTTGATTAATTCTATCTTTCAATAAAGTTGCAAGTTTCCTTTGTCTATCTTGGTGCCATTTGTCTCTTTACTTCTCAATATTAAATCTTCACAAAATTGAAATCATTTTACTCTTTTATCTTTCCAATTATTTTCAATAAAAGCAATTTATTTCATGATGAGCAATTTCCCTAAATCAATTTATCCTCCAATTTTCAGAATGTCTTCCCGATCTATCAAGAAGCTCGTCTTTAATCCAAAAGCGTGTTCGAAATCAGCAATAATTCATCATGTCAGAATAAGAACAGAATGTAGTCAGACTGCAAAACAGTCAGGAGAATCTGCAGAGTTCGATTCAGCTCTTCATAAACTGCCAGAATTTGCATCGATTTAGAAGCAAGATGAGCCATCATCCTTAGTTCAAGATCCGACTGATGATATCAATATCGGATCAGAAGACGATCCTAAAATTCTCAAGATGGGCAGTGGTTTGAGTCCAGGAGAGAAAGAAAGGCTCACTAATTTCCTCAAGCAGCATGAAGAAGTATTCGCGTGGACTTATGAGGATATGCCATGTTTAGATCCGAAATTGGTGGAGCATTGCCTTGTTCTGAAGCCTGAGGCAAAACCAGTCAAGCAGAAGTTGAGAAAAATGGATCCTCGAATCGAGCAACAGGTCAAGGAAGGACTTGAGGATCTGCTTAAAGCAGGATTCATTTGAGCAATTGATTACCCGGATTGGTTGGCGAATATCGTAGCAGTTCCTAAGAAGAATGGTAAAGTGCGAATTTGTATCGACTTCCGTGATCTCAATAAAGCCACTCCAAAGGATGACTATCCGCTCCCAAACATTGATCTCCTAGTCGATAGCACAGCCGGACATGCTATGTTTTCCTTTATGGATGGATACTCCTGTAAACACCCCAAATTTTCACTCACCTCCCAAACATTTCACCAAAGCATCAACATCCAGCCTCTGAAATCGCTGGAGGGCAAAATGGTCATTTTCTGAGCCCAGACCTTGCAAAAGTCCAAATTTCATCTGGAACTCTCAAAATTTCCCTATTTTTACCTCAGATGTTCAAAATTTTATTCCTGACAGGAGACAGACAACTCCAAGTCTTGGCTCAAGATTATATTGCATAAGACATGACATTGCATATCATTGCATGAGCATTTCAAATCACTGCACTGCACATCATGTCATTTCGAAGTCCAGAACTCTTGATTTCAAAATTTTCAATCCAGATTAGAATTTTAACTCTTTTCAAAATTGATTTCAAAACCCTGGGTCTTCAAAATTATCAATTCTTCCCATTTTACCCCCAGGACTCTGAATGTCAAAATATTTTCTCAGGAAAACAATCTGGATAGTTTTCAATATGGATTTCAGCCACTTCATCTCAGATTTTGCCATTTTGTCAACAATTTCAAATATCTCCTTTTTACAAAATCGCCCCACAAGGGCCAACTCTTCCCAAAAAAATTTTATTTTACCAATTAGTCCAGATTTTATGAAAATTCCAAAAAGAGGTTTTGTTATTTTATCCTTATTTCAATAAAGAAGCAATGTGGGACCCACACTGAGGTGGTGTCACACAAGCTTTCCTTTTGAAAATTTGAATTTTGAAAAACCCAAAAATATAGGAGCCTTGTCCCCTGGATTGGCGCCACTTGTCATTTCTCTCTCCTCTCATTTCCATGCCAAGTGTCAGTGTGGGGCTACCCTAAAAAGCCGCCACATGTCATCCCCTTTATCTGCCATGTGTCACCCTATCCATCCTGCGCCATGTGTTATTCCAAGACTACCAGGAGATGCCAAGTGTCATAGGTTGTCCTGTCTAGAAAAAGTGGAGCTTGTCTCCTCTGAGGTGGCGCCACTTGAAGTGTGTCTCCTACAGGGGACACGTGTCAACCTCTTACTCCTTCTAGAAAAGTAGTCTGACACATGTCTCTCCCTACTTTTCTCAGAAAAGTACGAGACACGTGTCACTCCTAGATTCCTCCAGATAAAGTAAGCTTGTCTCCTCTGAGGTGGGGCCATCTGGAGTGTGTCTCCTGCAGAGGACACGTGGCAAGCTCTCATTTCCTCAGAAAAAGTAGACGCCATGTGTCGTTTTCTGCTTTCTTCAGAAAAACTAGAATTCAAAAGTTTAAAACTCCTCATAGGTGGCGCAAATCCTGAACTTCTACCTTTTCCAGGTTGTCTGAGATGGCGACACATGGCCTGGACCACCTTCTCTCCTCTCTGCCACGTGTCATTCTCTGCTTCTTTCAGAAAAAATAGAGGACACATGTCTTCTCCCTACTTCTTTCAGAAAAGTAGGAGACACATGTCATTCCTGGCCTTCTTCAGAAAAAGCAAACCATTCAAAATTCAAACAAGGCACTAGGTGGCGAAAATCCTGAGCTCTGATTTCCCAGATGGCCTATGAGAGCGCCACATGTCCTTTCCCTCCTTTTCTTCCCTCTTGGCACATGGCATTGTAGGAGCCACCCTGAGGTGGCGCCACATGTCCATCCTCCATTCCTCCAGGGCCAACCTCTATTTGAAATTTGAATTCTCCTCTGAGGTGGCGCCATCTGAAGAACCTCTCCAGCAGGCTGACACTTGGAACCATCCTGGACTGCCACATGTCCAGATCTCCTTTCACCAGAAAAAGCAAAATTCAAATTCCTCTAAGGTGGCACCTTCTGAGCCCACTGCTCTGTCCTTCTGACATGTGTCAAACACCTTTTGAGGTGGCGCCATTCCAGGACTCCACTTGGCTCCATTTTTTTTATTTTATTTTTATTTTATTTTTCATAAAGGTAGCCCACCATGAGGTGGCGCCACCTGAGGACTCCCTACAAAAGGTGAGTTTGAATTTCAAATTCCAAGAGAGCACCCTCTGAGGTGGCGCCTTCTGGGAGTTCCCTGCAGAGAGAATCAAGCAAACTTTTGAAAAATTCCAAATTCCCCCTGCTGAGGTGTCTCACCCACAAAATTTCCATTTTTTTTATTTTTCTCAAAAATCAAAATAGCCCCATGAGGTGGCGCCACCTGAGGGCTCCCTGCAAAAGCCAAATTCGAATTTCAAACCCCCAGATAGCACCCCCTGAGATGGCGCCACATGGAGGGCTCAGATTGAGCCTGTTTGAAATTCAAAATTTCTTCAGAAAATTTATAAAAACAAGGCTCCACGCCCAGGAGAAGGAGGCCATCTTTGGAGACCATTTTGGTGAACTGGAAAATTCGACCTAGCCTTCCTAACATCTGATTTTGAACTTTGGAAATCGTGCCCCCTTTGGCTCATTGAAGAAGGTGGAGTAAAGCTCGTGTAGTGGCCAATCTGATTCAAACATAGCTCGATTTTGGTGAACCATCCGAAGCTCGGAGCCAAGGACGAAGGAAGCTCGTGATAGTTGCCCTTTTCAAGAGCTCCTACGCTGCGTAACGAAACAAGGTGCACTTCTTTTCCCATTGATTGGATTCCATAATTCGAATCGGGAGTCGTTTGAAGAAAGAGCTCATCCGAGGGATGGATTAAGCTATTCTCATAAAACGACATATATAAAAACATTTAATTATGCTTCCTTGATGATTTTTAACATGCATGTAGTTAGATAGATTTAATTTACATTTTATTTCATTCATTTAGCATATTTCATGAATTAATTAGGATTAATTTAGCATTTATTTCAATTCTGCTTATTTTCAGTAGGTCTCTGTTTTTGTCAGTTAGTCCACACGTCATTTCATGCATTTCTATTTTATTAACAATCCCAAAAAAATCACCGAATGCGCCATGAGGTGTTCCTGAAATTTTGCCAAAAATTCGGAGGCATTTGAATTTTTTTACTGCGGTAAACATTCAAAATGGAAAGTCGGGTTTTGTTACCCGGGATGCGTTTTGAAAATCATTTTCCGACTTGTAAAATCTAGATATCCCTCATGGGAGATCCAATTTTCAACACAAAAAATGTGCTGAACTCGGGAGAATGTCTAGTTTTTTATATGAGTTTTTTAGATTTTTCGGATTTTTTTTAATGTCTGAAAAAAATCCGAGAGTTTGGGACACGTGTTAGAGCCTAATTTGGGCCTCTGAGATTTTGGATCGACTTAGGGCTGTGGTTTCTCTTTGTGTGTTTCTCCAAATCCAAAACCATAAAAAATGAAAGTTGTGTCCGAGATGTCCTCTGTTTGCATATGATAGCCTGTGATTTTTAGAACAGTGTTGATACCTGCTTAGGATTTTTTTTGTCAGTCTCCTGTTTTGCTACATTTGTCTGTTCTGTTAGTTTAGGCAGGAATAGTTATATTTTTATCTGTCTTTCCGTTGATCAAATGTCGAAGTAATAAACATGAAAGTTGTTCATGTAGGTGTCTTGCATAGCGCTGATTAATTTTATAAATTTCCATGGCTGTTTTATATTTTTGTGGCATTTTACATCAGATTAGTGTGATTTTACCTCTGTCAGAACTAAATCCCTGTTGCCGAACTCACCATGGCTCAAATCCAGAAGCTGTAAAAACCAAAAATGTTCAACTTCGGGTCCTTTAGTAGTCTGCAAAATATCATAAGTTTCCATGGTGTAAATCTTTCATTATCATATTAGGCATTGCATTTGGTTCGGATCCATAGGCAAAATCCACCATTTTAGGACTTTCTTTGAATTTTAGCATTTAAATCATATCATTTCGTAATTTTTAGCATTCTAGGTTGTTTATCAGAGTAAGTAGATGCTTCATACCGAATTTGGTGCAATTTGGAATCCATTTGAGGTTCGGATTAGCCATAATACCAAAACAGGGTCCCGCAGGACCCGGATCCAAGCGAAAATCGTTATTTTTGATAAATTGCAAAATACCAAATTCTGATTTTACAGCCTTAGTGTGTTTAGCAGTATGTCATCATGTCTCTTACTGCATTTCATCATCATTTGATTCAATGTGAAATTTCAAAATCTCAATTTTACCAAGTTTTCCTTCAAAAAACCTTGATTTTAAAGGTATAACTTTATAATTAGGGGTATTTTGGTCATTTTGACCACCATTCCGAATTTCAAACTGTTTTCCACTGAATTCCCTACATTTACATCATTTCAAATATCAAGGAAACATGAGAATAGGGTTTATATCCAATTAAATCCAATAATTTCATAATATTATTGGAAAATCTTGGAAAAACCCACATATCTGAGCTAACCCTATTTCAAGTTTGGCAGGAACAATCAAAAGAAGGAGTTGAAGTCTGCAAATTTCTTTTATTTCCTTTATTTAATGATGTAACAATGTAAATTTTGGAATAAGAGAGTTAATTCATGCTTAGACTAGGATGCATATCATATAGTTTGAATTATGCAATACCCTGCTTATATGATTCATGCATTTTATTTCAAAAGCACTATGGATGTTCACGAATGGCACGTGCACCAACTCTTAGGGAGTTGATGGACTCGATGGGATCCATATTTACGGCCCTAGTCGGAATATGGACGAGACCCAGATCCGTCATCTTTCTACTAGTCACATTGAGCCTACACTCTTAGGCTATCTTAAAATGCACATCATATTTCCAAAGTTTTCAAAATCATGTGCATCAAATCAACTAAATTCTGAACATATTCATGGCCACAGTCAGAATATGTGAAGGATTTATCTTGACTTAATGCATATTTTTCCGACAAATCTCTTAGAAAATCTTTTCAAAGTGCATTCATTCACTCATGTCATTTGCATCATGAAATCATTGATTTTCTCAAGATTTTCTCAAGAAAACTTCATTCTCAAGAAATCTATTTCTCAAGAAACTCTAAGGATTTTTCAAAATCGGTTTTCCAAAGACAAGTTTTTCCACAGTTTTCCCTGGAAAATGATATTTTCTTAAGAGATTCAAAAGAGTTTTTCAATCTTTCTCCAAGATCCAAAATCGATTTCCCAGGATTTCGATTCTCCAAGTTTTGAATTTCCTTCTCCAATGAGTTTTCCTATAAATCTTCCATCATTTTCCTAAGAAAACTCTCAAAGTCCAAGTTTTCCTAAGAAGTGTTTCCTTTTTCAAAAGGTTCATCTTTTCTCAAGAATCACTTCCATTTCCCCAGGATTTTCAACCATTCATGATTTCCCAAGACTTTATGAACTTTCTCGGGATTTCAAAACCCTTTTTTTATCTGAGTTTCCTGAGGAATTGACTTTCATCCTTTTCCTGAGAGATTCTTTCCAACTCCAAATGTTTTCTAAACATACATCATGTTTTCCAACTTGCATTTTCCAAAATCTCATAGCACATGCCTGAATTCTCTATGCATTTAGGATAGAACATAACTTTGATAATTTCGCTAAGTCAAGCACAATTTTGGTCCTTGGTTCGATTACCCCTGTTAAAGGCGGCAGGAACGGTCGAACCTCGTACCGACAGGTCGAGCCCCATCCCATGGATTTTCCCGCAACTTTTAAAACGGAGGCGAGTATTTCAAAACAATTTCCAAAATCCGGTCAAGTTTGAATCGTGAAAGCGTTTCCCTCTCTCTCTTCCGCAAGGAAGGGAAGACGGGGGAAAAATTTCGCGACGATAACAGGTTTGGCGACCGTGATGGGACCTGTCTTTGTCTGACCTAAATTATGCTTGACTTAGTTTAATTATCAAAATTATGTTCACAAAATGTCAGCTCTTTTACTTTCAATATCATGTGAACCTAGGAGCCTAGATTCTAACCTAGCTGACATTGACTGCATATAGACTAGGCATGGTTTGGTAGGACCAGATTGAGGAGATATTTTCATGCCCACATAGACTTAGGTCTAAATACAACTCTCCTCAATTTAGGATCTGAATGCAAACAATGTATGCTTCTTCAAAGATTTTCAAAAGTCTATCTCTCTAGGACTTAGAGCCATCTATTTCTTGCATGTGATCATTTTTCAAAATCTCCCTTACCTATCATTACCCGGTCTTCACGCTGCTGGGCTCTCTTCCAGAACCATAGTTCGGGACAAAGCCTCACAACTGGGCCAACTATTTGGGTTAACACCCCCCTACCACGTACCGCGGGCCACAGTCCGAAGTATATCGGTAGGCGCTCAAGGATGTTGGAAAACCTTACCTTAGAACCGGAGTTGAAATTCTATGCCACGTACCTCGGATTTCGGTTCGAGTATATCGGCATAACTGGATTGGACAAAGATGATCTGAACCTAGAGTTAGGATTAGGGTCCTACAGCTGTTTTCAAAATGATGCATTTAGAGTCAGCCTTTTAGGGAGTGCTGAATGTGCATAAATGTTTGTACAGGATGTGATTGTATGTGTATGATTTCCTTAATTTTTTATATTTCTCAATATTTTCCAACTTATTAGGCCTTTTCTAAAACATCCTTATTTTCCCACAAGATCTTTTTCTCAAACCCTGGATGATTTTTTTTTTCAAATATCCCATTTCTTCCAAAACTCCAGGCGATTTTACATTCTTCCTTTCTACTGGATCTCGAATTTCTAGCTGCATTTTTATCCTGCCTGCAAAATTTTTCAAAATTTCTCACATTTTCCTAAGTCTCATTCTGAGTCTTTCTCTGTTTTCAGTTCGATGGCATCCAGTCAAGTCGATCCTATCTTTCCTGAAGGTCACATCTCCTTCGAGGTGCGACAAGGTCGTCCTGAACATCGAGCCCTTAGCACCGAAACTTTCATTCCCCGGTGGTATTATTCCTGGCTAAAGAGCTTTTCCCGAATGTTCTCGGACCATTTGAGCGAGTGCGGATTAGAGATGGCATCAGCAGTCGGAAAGCAGACCATCAATGGCAACCTAATCCATGCAATGGCGGAGCGATGGAATCCTCGGACGTGTACCTTCTGGTTCCCATGGGGAGAAATGACTGTTTTAATGGATGAATTTTCAGAAATCATGGGGTTACCAGAACCAGCCGGTCAACCAGGAGACCCATTAGAGCATCAATTCCTTATCAATGTCAAGGGTTTGGACCCCCGAGACTCCTTAGCTCGTATGACAGGCCGCCGATCTTGGCCCCTGATCCAGTTGGAAGGAAATGAGTATGTTGACCTACTTGAGTTGTACCGCCAGTACGGGACCTTCGTCGAAGTCAGCTCGCTTTCAAGAACAGCCAAAGAAAGGATTCAAAATGCGATGGTTCTGTGCACTGTAGGATTATCCCTCTTCCCAGATTGACAAAACTATATGGACATCAGAATAATCCAGCTTATGAGAAGATGGGGAAGTCGGCAAACCAATCGCCTCTCTATAGCCATGGCAGCGCTCGCCTTCCTCTATCGACGTCTGACCCGATTCTCACTTGGAGAATCCATTTTAGTTGAAGGATGCATCTATGCACTTCAGTCCTGGTTTTTCCAACACGTTCCAGCCCGAGCAAGCTCTTTCAGATACAATGGTCAAGAACTCCTTCCAGTGGCGCAGTACCGGTCTATGATCAACAACATTCAAGAGGATGACGTAGTTTGGGACTATTTTGATCGGCAGTTGTCTCCTCCCAGATATACCTACGCTTATGGCAAGCGGTTCAAGTTGCTAGGACCATTCTTCTGCACTTACTACCAACCGAAGCGATGTGTTCGGCAATTCTCCCAGAGACAGCAGTACGTCGAAGCTCGCTTGTTATCAGGAGTTATGGCAGAGTTTGATCTCACTTCCGCACAATGGTCCGGGGCATATCATTCTACCCGCTACGGCTGGGATTCCTTTGTCTCTCTCAAAATCTTTCCGGATCCTAGAGTGTCTGCCGACGATCGCGAATGGTGGCAAATTGTTTGTCCCCCACCTCTTTGTCAAGATCAATAAAATCATATTTTCCTTATTTCAATAAAATTTTCTTTCTTTCTTTCTATTGTGGTTTGACGACCTCGCCTAGGTAACAAGGCATATTTTCGTTGTTTATTTCTTTTGCAGAAGGAATGACAACACAATTGTCGTGATTCCCACGACGACTCACTCCCTAGTAATGGGACATCTTTTCCAAATTGTCTACCATATTTTCAGCAAATATTTCTTCCAAAAGCTAATTCCTTCATAATCTAATCAGGTCTTTGCCCTGCAGAGAGCATCCATACCATTTGATGGTTGAGACGAGATCAGGCAAAAGAACCACGGCATCCCAGTACTCGTCAGCCTCGGAAGAAGAAATGGGTTCCCCTCGATCCGAGAAGAGTCAAGAGCAGCAGCAAGAAGATGACGGCATAGACCCTCAAATGTATGCCATGTTCAGAAAAATGATGAACAAAATGATGAATGAGCAGCCCGGGACCAGCTCAGAAAGAAATCCATTCAGAGAAAAGTTCCATGGTCGTAGGAGTAAGAAGGCTCCCAAGAAACAGATCCAACCAGAAGAGATTTCAGATGAATCAGATTCCACTAAAAACACAGATGAAGAATATGAGGTGCCTCCGACATTTCAGAAGCGTGGCCAAAGTAAAAGCCGCAGATCAAAGAGCAGAGATAAAGAAGAGCCGTTGCAAGCGCAGTTTAAAGAAATGGCCCGAGTTGTCAAAGATCTGCAAGCCCGCGACAAGGGCAAGAAAGTCTTCACCAGTGAGGACTTTTATGACGGCTTAGAAGGGGATGATGATCTGGAGAATCTCCCCTGAAAATTCATCAAATTCGATGGTTCTGGTGACCCAAAAGCTCACCTCGCCACTTTCTTTGCTGAATGCTCTCGGTTTAAGAGGGATAACCGAGCATTGTTTCTATGCTTCCCCCGCAGCTTGGAAGGAGTTGCAGCCAAGTGGTATGCTGAGCATATCAACCCCATCGAGCTCAAGAAGTTCGACAAAGTTGTGAACCTATTCATTGAACGCTTCTTGTTCAACACAGAGGCGCTTCCCACATTAAGTCATCTCTGCAATTTAAGGCAGAATGAGAATGAAAAAGCACGGGACTTCATTCACAGATGGAGATCAGCCTGTAATAAGATGAGAGATCCTATCTCGGAAAGGCATGCATTGTCCCTGATCCTCAACAATTTTTCGCAGCCGTTAAGAGGATTGATCTCCACAGCACCATCCAGGACCTTCATTGAGCTGACTGAACGAGCCGAATGGCTCGAGCTAAGTGTGGAAAATGGAGTCTATGAAGGCTTCACCTTTTCTAAGAACAACTCCCATGGTGAGCAGAAGAAGAAAGCTCACTTCACTTATTCTGCCAACAACAGCAACAAAGGCCAAAAGCGATACAAAGGGCAGAAGAAGGACTACTGCTATGGCTCAGGCAGTTCAAACAACAAGGATCAGAAAGCAAAGACTGCTCCTCAGTACAGCAAGCCTCCGCAGCAGGATCAAGGACTGAAGCTGCGCGAGAAAGCTAAGCATGAAGGATGGAGTTACGACAGAAAGTTTACTCCCCTTGACCAATCACTCGAAGATGTGCTCGAATACATGCTATCGAAAGAGATGGTCAAATTGCCCAGATTGGCCGATCCCCCTGTGCCCATGGGGAAATGGAAAGATCAGTTCTGCAAGTTCCACAGGACAGTGGGACACAACACCGAGAACTGCTTTGTTCTCAAAAACATCGTGCAAGATCTCATTGAAAAGAATCTATTGGTAGAAGGAGAAGAAGAAGAGAAAATAGACATTCTCAATCACCCCTTCCCTTCACACACCACAGCAGTAGTGTCTGCACAACCCTTTCTATCGCATGAACATATCAAGCCATGTTCTGCGCAAGATCTCCAAGTTCAGCATCAGGTGACGGTGCTACGACAAGCAGCTCCAGATTCCAAGAAGATGGACTTAATTTCAGCATTCGGTAAAATGAAAGTTGCGGAAGCACCTGTGAAGTCAGTCCCCAAATTAAAAGGAACTCCTGACTTCTTCAAGCAAATCTTTAGACCCAGGCTGGAGAATTCAAGTCAGAAGCCTCTGACCGCTTTATCCAATGTCTCCATCCTTGACTTGGCCAAGAATTCTAGCAAGCACCGACAAGTACTGGATGACTTACTCAGGAAAATCAAAGTTAAGCCCAGTACCACTCCAGAAGACATGGCACAGATTGTGAACTCTGCCATGACCAATGCACCAATCACTTTTTCGGATGAAGACCTTTCAAAGCCTCATTCCTTTCATAATAATGCTCTTTACATTGTCGTTCGGGTCAGAGGAATGACAGTACCACATGTGCTGGTCGATGGAGGCAGTAGCCTCAATATTTGCCCTGAAATGACCGTAAAGGCATTAGGGATCAAGGATGAAGAATATATTCCGGATCCCATCACTATCTATGGGTTTGACAATCATGGTCAAACGGCCAAGGGCAAGATATTCCTGGAGGTGTTCATCAACTATTCAGTGCATTCAGTGCTTTTTCACGTGGTTAATGTAACACCAACCTACAACTTGCTGCTCGGAAGGACATAGATTCACAATGCTAATGCAGTGCCTTCCACCCTACATCAATGTGTGAAGTGGTCAAAAAGGTGGAATGATTACCACAATACTGGGAGAAGACCCAGAAGAAAGGCTCCCACAGCCCATGATTCCCCGGCCATCATTCAATGCAGATATTCCCAGCATCAGGGAAAGTGAAGAGATCAGTCACGGAGAAAATCGAGAAATACTCCAGGCATCCTCAGAGCCATCTCTGCACACGGTAGCCACAATCTGATGGAAAGGTCCTCAATTCTTCAAGGTTGGAAGTCGAATCGACTACAGCACCATTAAGGATCATCCCTTGTTTCCTCAATTCATGAAGTCAAAAAAGGGATTCGATTTGCTCCTGAAGCATGGCTATCAACCCTTCAAGGGACTCGGCAAGAACGAAGATGGCCGCATCGAGCCAATGATCCAGAAGCATCGCCCCCACAGAGCAGGACTAGGGTTTGCTGGAGGAAGCTCATCAAGGAAGACTGTTTTTGTCAAAGGAGCACAATGAAGACCATTTGTTATTTTCTTTCTATTCTTTTCCAAATAAATGTCTCATTTTACCAATGTCACTGATCAATTCAATCAATAAAATTCCAAGTTTCTTTATCTATCTGGATGCCATCTACTCCCTTTCTGTCTGTCTCATCATTTTATAATTCAATGTCATTTTATGCATAGTTCTCTTCAAATGATTGCTTGTCTTACTATAGGCCGATTTGCCTGAACCAGATTTTTTTTTTCTCTCCAAAATTTCAGAATGACTTCTCGGACAATCAAGAAGCTCATTCTCAATCCCAAGGCCTTTCAGAAGTCGACAACAATTCACAGAATCAAAGCAAGCACCGGAAATGATAAGATTGCAAAGCATTCAGATGATTGTGCTAAATACGATCAGTCCCTTCAAGAATTACCGGAGTTCGCTGCAGTTCAGAAGCAGGACGAACTATCTCCTCTAGTACAAGATCCAACTGAAGGTGTCAATATCGGTTCAGAAAAAGATCCAAAAATTCTCCAGATCGGAACCAGTCTGAGTTCAGAAGAAAAGAAAAGGCTTACAGATTTTCTCAAGCGGCATGAAGAAGTGTTCGCATGGACATATGAAGACATGCCAGGCTTAGACCCCAAATTAGTCGAACACCGTATTGTCTTGAAGCCGGATGCTAAGCCAGTCAAGCAGAAGCTGAGAAAAATGGATCCCAGAATAGAACAACAAGTCAAAGAAGGACTTGAAGATTTGCTCAGAGCAGGATTTATTCGAGCTATTGACTACCCAGATTGGTTAGCCAATATCGTCGTTGTCCCAAAGAAAAGTGGCAAAGTGAGGATTTGCATAGACTTCAGAGACCTCAACAAGGCAACTCCGAAGGATGACTATCCACTTCCAAGCATCGATCTTCTAGTCGATAGCACGGCAGGACATGCCATGTTCTCTTTCATGGATGGATATTCTGGCTACAATCAGATTAAGTTGGCCGCCCGCGACCAATAAAAAACTTCCTTCACTACGCCTTGGGGCACTTTTTGCTATACAGTTATGCCTTTTGGGCTCAAAAATGCTGGAGCAACGTATCAACGGGCAATGGCTGTCATCTTCCACGATCAGATGCGCAAAATCATGGATGCGTATGTTGATGATATCCTCGTGAAATCTAAAGAGGAAGAAGATCACCTCGAAGCACTTGATCAAGTCTTTAAGAGACTCATCCTTTATAAGTTACGGCTTAACCCGCAAAAATGTGTCTTTGGAGTCGAATCAGGCAAACTGTTGGATTTTCTGGTCAGCAAAAAGGGAATTGAAGTCGACCCAGCCAAAGCAAAGGCTATCATTGATATGCCACCCCCAAAGAATCTCAAAGAACTGCGAAGCCTTCAGGGATGTATACAATCAATCCGGCGATTCATTTCCAATTTGGCGATGAGATGTGAGCCCTTCAACCACTTACTCAGAAAAGGAGTGAAGTTCGAATGGAGGCCAGAATGTCAGCAATCGTTCGATAGAATCAAGAAGTATCTTCTCAATCCTTCAATCCTGAAGCCATCAGAATTGGGAAAACCTCTTTTGCTATACATCTCAGTCAATCAAGTCGCATGCGGCGGATTCTTGGCGCAATACAAATAAGACAGCTTGATAGAGCATGCCATCTATTACGTGAGTAAGACTTTCATAGATTATGAAAAGAGATACTCTCAAATAGAGAAGACCTGCCTAGCTCTGGTATGGATGTGTCAGAAGCTAAGACACTACCTGCTAGCATCAGAAGTCAAAATCTTGTCTAAACTCAATCCCCTCAAATACATCTTGGAGCAACCTTTCCTAAGTGGACGAGTCACCAAATGGCAAGTCTTACTGATGCAGTATGACTTAGAATATGTCTCGCAGCAATCAATCAAAGGCCAAGCAATCGCAGATCAATTGGCGGATTTTCCTCTGGCCGAAGAAGAGAAAGCCGAAGATGACTTCCCTGATGAGCAAATTTGCAATATCCAGCAATCTCCAGTCTGGAATTTATTTTTCGACGGTTCTAAGAATATGGCGGGAATAGGCATCAGAATCCTATTAATCACTCCTGAGAAGGAGATGATTCCATTTTCTCTCAAGTTAGATTTTCAATGTACTCACAATATGGCTGAATATGAAGCCCTGATTCAAGGTCTAAAGATTCTACTAGACTTCAATGTTAAGAGAGTGCATGCCTATGGCGATTCATTACTCGTTGTTAATCAAGTCCGAGCCGAATGGCAGGTCAAAGATCAGAAGCTATTTCCCTATCAGAAAATTGTTTCAGCTCTTGTCAGCAAGTTTGAAGAATTTCAGTTATTCCACATCAAAAGATATTTCAATCAAGTGGCCGATAGCCTAGCCAGTTTAGGCTCCATTATGGCATTCAAGAATGGAGAATCTTGTCGCTCTTTTGAAATTGGCAGACTTGACCAACCTGCTTTCATTCCATCGGAGCAAGTAAACCAGGCGGAACAAAAGAAAAAGCCTTGGTATTACAATATCAAAACTTTCATAGAAACTGGTGAATTTCCTCCAGAACTCTCAAAGAAAGAGCAACGAGCGATCCAACGTATGTCTACTCGATACTTCATTTTGGCCAATGTCCTCTATCGTCGTGGATTCAGTTCTGAGTATTCCAGATGTTTAGACGAAGACGAAGCCAAAGAAGTCGTGCGAGAAGCACACGAAGGCATCTGTGGTGGCCACGTTGGCTACCAAACCCTTGTCAAGCAAATCATCAGAGCAGGTTACAACTGGAAAACTATGCAACAAGACTGTTATCATTATGTGAAGAAGTGTGTACAATGTCAGATACACGCACCTTCTATCCATGCTCCGGCAACTTATTTACAGTCTGTTGTTTCTCCATGGCCGTTCTCCATGTGGGCCTTCGATGTCGTAGGTCCCATCACTCCTTCAGCTTCAAATGGCCATAAATACTTCCTTGCCGCAACAGAATATTTCACCAAGTGGGTAGAAGCCATCACTCTTCGCACAGTAGAAGGCCGACACGTGGTCTCTTTCATTCACAAGAACATCCTTTGCCATTTCGGCATCCTGCATGACATTGTGTCAGACAATGGCAGTCATTTCAAGAATGAAAAGATGAAAACATTCTGCTCAAAATTCAAGATCTATCACCATTTTTCTGCTCCATATTATCCTCAAGGGAATGGTCAGGCAGAGGCCACCAACAAGATTTTAATTCGTATTTTGGAGCGAACTGTGGAAACAGGCCGTGACTGGCATGAGAAGATCCACGATGCACTATGGGCCTATCGGACCACCATTCGAACTCCAACGAATGCTACCCCATCAGAACTGGTCTATGGGACAGAAGTAGTATTGCCGCTACATGTTCAGAAGCCCGCTTTGAAATTTGCTTCACTACTGCAATTACCTCTTGATCAATACCAGCAGCAGCGACTAGTACAACTAGACTTACTCGACGAGAGAAGGCTAAAAGCATCAGAGCATGCTCAATCCTATCGCCAGAGAGTAGCCAGGCAATATGCGAAGTCTATCATCGAAAGAAGATTCAAAGTCAATGACTTAGTACTTCGATCCACAGCTTATCTCAAGCATCGTCCCGGAGGCAAATGGTCGCCAAATTGGGAAGGTCCCTATGTTGTCAAAGAAGCATTACCCCGCAACTCATATCGGCTCATCAATGCCGATGGGGTAGAATTGCCAGATCCTATTAATGCGCGACACTTGAAAAAGTTTTATACTTGAAACATTTATTCTTTTCTTGTAATCCTTCCTCTTTCCTTCAAATAATGATCCAACTTTCTTCCCCAGTTACACTGGGGCATTTTAAAATTTTCTTCTGTATGCAGGCAGAATAAACAAATTCCTTATTTCACGCACTTGTGCATTCATGTGCATCAATTCATGTTCATTTGCATTCAACTGCATTAACAACAATCTGGTCAGTATTGGGATTTCAACAAATAGTCTCATCACAATTCCTAAAGATTTAAAATTAAAAGGTCATCATCCATACTGAACCAAAACCCAGCGCTCGGACTGGTATTATTTCAAAATCCAGTACTCAAACTGGCACATTTTCAAAATCCCAATTTTTCAGAAAAGCGAGTTCCAACTCGGGCTTTTATTTCAATTATTTTCATTTGTTGATCCGGGTTCCGACTCGAGATCTCTCTGTGTATTCGAGCTCAGAATCGAGCTCTTCATTTTTTCTCTGTTGGTCCGAGTTCCGACTCGTGATCTCATTATCTTATTCGAGCTCAGATGCAAGCTCTTCATTTTCTTCTGTTGATCCAGGTTCCGACTCGAGATCTCTTTAGTTACTCGAGCCTTGACTCGAGCGCTTCATTTTCTTCTGTTGACCCGGGTTCCGACTCGTGATGTCTATATTTTATTCGAGCTCTGACTCAAACTCATCATTCTCCCTTGTTGATACAAGTCATTTTGATCCTCAAGGTCTGACGATTGCTCAAATTTGACATTTTGACCTCCAAATTCCAATTTAAATCTTCAAATCAGGCAATTCTCCAATTTCGACCTCTGGGTCACCCAATTTCCAATTCTCAACCTCAATTTCCAATTTCCAATTTCCAATTTCCAATTTTTCGACCTTCGGGTCAATCAATTTCCAAATTTCGACCTTTAGGTCCATCAATTCTCAATTTCGACCTTCGGGTCAAACAATTTCGACCTTCGGGTCAACCAATTTCCAATTTTCGACCTTCGGGTCAATCAATTTCCAATTTTTGACCTTCGGGTCAATCAATTTCCAATCTTTGACCTTCATTTCTCAATTTCGACCTTTTTGGTCAAATCAATTCTCAATTTCGACCATCAGGTCATCCAATTTCGACCTTCGGGTCATTCAATTTCCAGCAACCAATTTTCCAATTTTCAATTTCGACCTTTGGATCAATCAATCTCAATATCCAATTTCAATCATTTTCTCTTGCAAGAGACCCTTTTTAGGGAGAGTTCGAGGGAGCTCGTTCTTTTCGCATGCTATCCAATTTGTTCACTTAGCCCCTTTTTAGGGAGAGTTTGAAGGGACTCGCGTCTTTGTGAACCGTTTGCAAAACAATTTCCAATTTCACACGAGGAACCCTTTCAAAGGGAGAGGCTCGACGGAGACTCGCTTTTCTTGTGACCCCCCAATTTCATACTAGGCCATTTTCGTCATGAAGGACCCGCTTTACCGGGAGAGTGTGATGGACTCGTTCCTTTCATGACCCAATTTTCAGACCTCACTATTACCGGCCCCCTTTCCATAAGAGAAGCCTAATATTAGGGAGCTTTGACGAAAGCTTAATTTCTCTTCGAAAGCTCGTTTTGCAAACACCTCCTCTTCAGGGAAGAGAGGAGTATTTCCCATTTCCCATTCAGGTAAGGGCTAAGCCTGAGTCTCTCTTTTTGGGGAAAAAGAGAGGAGAATTTTTGTCACGGATGTATTGAGCCGGATTTCAAATACTCACTTTCACCAAGGATTTCAAGAAAATTTTGTCAAATTTGTCAATCAATTGTTGATTTCAGAATCTTTATTGCACTAATCTCTATCTCAATTAACCTTTAGCATTACTCCCAAAAGAGTGAAGCTTTTGCGAAAAGAGATTCAAACTTCAAATTCTTTCTATTGGCCAACCAAAAGGATGAAGGATAAGTCCTCGATATGGCCAGAAAAGAAGATTCAATGTTATTGAAAATCGTAGATGATCGATATTTGATCGCAGTCAATGGTGCATCTTTAAAGGTCATTCTTGTAAAGACGAGGCAGTGGAAATATCCTGAGTGCTAGAAAAGAGAGCATTTACCCAAGCCCCGTTTCCTCAAAATCACCTAAGCTGCAATTAAATATCCGCAAAAGGGATCTCTCACCTGTCGTCAAGATGAAGGCGAATTAAGCGAGTAGACCCCGGGGCAAAAGAAGATTCGAAACATCTCCAAGATGACGGAGTTTGTGACGGGTCCTTTCAGGGAAAGTCCAAAGCACTGTCGAGATGAAGGCAGATGCGATGAACCTCTCGACAATCCCTAAAAGATATTTAATTTCAGCTATCAGCCAAAGATCTCCAAATCCATCGTCCAAGAAGGATCGAAACATCTCCAAGTTGAAGGAGTTTGTGACGTACCCTTCCCAAAAGAGAGAAAGAGAGGAAAAAGAAAGAGAGAAACAGTCAGAACATCTCCAAAATAAAGGAGAATGCAGCCAAAACCCAGAGAATCAAAAGAGTGCAGAAAGATTATCATGAGAGAAGCCCTCAGGATATCAAACTGCCAGATCTATCAAGAATCCTCTTTAAATTTGTGAAATTCTATTATCAATATTCTTTCATCAATTGCTTTCATAACATCAAATTCTCTTTCCTGCTCATATCAAGGAAATTGATAGCTTCCTTGAAGAAGGTCAATTGTAAACAATTTGGGTTTCCAATTTCGATTCTACGAAGTGAATCTTGTTTGGAGGTAATGCTTTGGATAGAAAAGAAAGAATATCTTTGCAAAAATGTGCAACATTTTCAAATATTTTGAATCAACAATAAAATTCTCAATATTTTGACAATATTTTCTAGCTATCCTGACGTGAAGTGAGAGCTCGATATCCGTCTTCGATGCATCCTGACACCAATTTTAAATCCCTCCTAAGGACTTGATTCCTTCCCTTCTTTGAGAGCATGAACTCTCAGATTGCACACTTTTCTGTGTCCCCACTGTCCCACCATAGACAGTCCCATTTCGGTTCGAGGTCGAACCACCAATCATTTTCTCGCAAAAGGCAATTTCAAAAGCTGATTTTAGTCTCAGCAATGAGACGCCCAAAACCAATCCCTTTTCAAGCTTTAGGGACCCCATTTTCCTTCCTTTTGCAAAACCCCTGTCGGATTTACTGTGCAAAATCCGAAGGTTCCATCATGGTCTCTTCCTTCGAGGATTCTATTTCATTTCACACCCAATCAGGATAAGGGTATAAACTTGAGCCTCAATCAAAGAGGTATTTCATCTTCCGCCCGATCAGGATAAGGGTATAAACCTGAGCCTCAATCAAAGAGGTATTTCATTTTCCACCCAATCAGGATAAGGGTATAAACCTGAGCCTCAATCAAAGAGGTATTTCATTTTCCACCCAATCAGGATCAGGGTATAAACCTGAGCCTCAATCAAAGAGGTATTTCATCTTCTGCCCGATCAGGATAAGGGTATAAACCTGAGCCTCAATCAAAGAGGTATTTCATTTTCCGCCCGATCAGGATAAGGGTATAAACCTGAGCCTCAATCAAAAAGGTATTTCATTTTCCGCCCGATCAGGATAAGGGTATAAACCTGAGCCTCAATCAAAGAGGTATGTCATCTTCTGCCCGATCAGGATAAGGGTATAAACCTGAGCCTCAATCAAAGAGGTATTTCATTTTCCGCCCGATCAGGATAAGGGTATAAACCTGAGCCTCAATCAAAGAGGTATTTCATTTTCCGCCCGATCAGGATAAGGGTATAAACCTGAGCCTCAATCAAAAAGGTATTTCATTTTCCGCCCGATCAGGATAAGGGTATAAACCTGAGCCTCAATCAAAGAGGTATTTCATCTTCTGCCCGATCAGGATAAGGGTATAAACCTGAGCCTCAATCAAAGAGGTATTTCATTTTCCGCCCGATCAGGATAAGGGTACAAACCTGAATCTCATTTCAATGAGATATTTCATTCCCCAATCAGGTCAAGGGTTCAAACCTGAGCTTCGTTCCATACGAGATATTTCTGTCCCATCCAGGTTAACGGCAAAAACCTGAACTCCGCTCTCATAGAGCAAATCTTTCCTCTTCATTCTCCATTTCATATCTACCATCTTTCTCGGGCTAATTTCTTCACACCCAGTCAGATCCTTCTAACTGGGGCATTTTTTATGTATAGCCCAAATTTGGTGTGTTTTTCTTTGCCACTAAGCTCGGCCATGAGCCGGCTTAGTAGCAAAGAGGGGCATCTGTAAACACCCCAAATTTTCACTCACCTCCCCGACATTTCTCCAAAGCATCAACATCCAGCCTCTGAAATCGCTGGAGGGCAAAATGGTCATTTTCTGAGCCCAGACCTTGCAAAAGTCCAAATTTCATCTAGAACTCTCAAAATTTTCCTATTTTTAGCTCAGATGTTCAAAATTTTATTCCTGACAGGAGACAGACAACTCCAAGTCTTGGCTCAAGATTATATTGCATAAGACATGACATTGCATATCATTGCATGAGCATTTCAAATCACTGCACTGCACAGCATGTCATTTCGAAGTCCAGAACTCTTGATTTCAAAATTTTCAATCCAGATTAGAATTTTAACTCTTTTCAAAATTGATTTCAAAACCCTGGGTCTTCAAAATTATCAATTCTTCCCATTTTACCCCCAGGACTCTGAATGTCAAAATATTTTCTTAGGAAAACAATCTGGATAGTTTTCAATATGGATTTCAGCCACTTCATCTCAGATTTTGCCATTTTGTCAATAATTTCAAATATCTCCTTTTTATAAAATCGCCCCACAAAGGCATTTTAAAATTTTGTTTTTATCTATAAATATCCTGTATGCGGGTAGGATAAACAAATCTCTCATTTCACGCACTTGTGCATTCATGTGCATCAATTTGCATTCATTTGCATACAATCGCATTAATAACGATCTGGTCAGTATTAAGATTTCAACTATCAATCCCATCACAATTCCTAACGATTCAAGATTGAAAGACAATCACCAGAACTGAACCAAAATCCAGTATCCAAACTGGTACATTTTTAAACCGGTATGCATACCGGTATCCTTTCAAAATCGAGCACTCGTGTTAGTGTTCCACTGAATAGTCATGTCAGTCGACCTCTTGAGTTCAGTCTTCGTGCTGATCACTCATCAAATTCTCAATTTCTAATTTCCGATTTCCAAATATCAATTTCCAAATTCCAAAATTCCAAAATTCCAAAATTCTAATTTCCAATTTCCAAATATCAATTTCCAAATTCCAAAATTCCAAAATTCTAATTTCCAATTTCCAAATATCAATTTCCAAATTCCAAAATTCTAATTTCCAATTTCCAAATATCAATTTCCAAATTCCAAAATTCTAATTTCCAATTTCCAAATATCAATTTCCAAATTCCAAAATTCCAAAATTCTAATTTCCAATTTCCAAATATCAATTTCCAAATTCCAAAATTCTAATTTCCAATTTCCGAATATCAAATTCCAAACTTCCAATTTCTAATTTCAAATATCAAAATTCCAATTTCAAAATTTCAAAATTCCAAATTCCAAATTTCGACCTTTTGGTCACTCAATACCAATTCCAAAAATTTCTCTTGCGAGAGACCCTTTGTATAGGGAGAGTTCGAGGGAGCTCGCTCTTTTCGCATGCTATCCAATTCGTTCACTTAGCCCCTTTTTAGGGAGAGTTTGAAGGGACTCGTGCCTTTGTGAACCGTTTGCAAAACAAAATTCCAATTTCATACAAGGAATCCTTAGGTCAGGGAGAGCTTCGACGGAAGTTCATTTTCCTTGTAACCATAATTTCAGACTAGGCCATTTCATCATGAAGGACCCTCTTTTCAGGGAGAGTGTGATGAACTCGTTCCTTCATGACCAATTTACCAACCTCACCAATTCCGGCCCCCTTTCCATAAGAGAAGCCTAATATTAGGAAGTTTTGATGAAAGCTTAATTTCTCTTCGAAAGTTCGTTTTGCAAACACCTCCTCTTCAGGGAAGAGAGGAGTAATTCCCAAATTCCAATTTCTGAATCTTCTCCTTTGGGGAAAGGAGAAGAGAATTTCTGTCATGGATGTATTGCGTTGTGCTTCGAATGCTCGCTTTCACAAAGGATTTCAAGAAAATTTTTGCCAATTTGTCATTAAATATTTGTTGATTTCAAAAATCTTTATTGTACAAAATTATTACTTCAGAATACCTCCACTATTACTTCCGAAAGGGCAATGCTTTCACGAAAAAGGATTCAAAGTTCAAAATCTTTTTATTGGCCAACCAAAAGGATGAAGAATAAATCCGCAATATGGCCAACAAAGAGAATTTAATGTTGTTGCAAAGCCATGAGTGATTGATATTGATCGCAGTCAATGGCACATTTTTAAAGACCATTCTTGAAAAATAAAGCAGTCGAAATATCCTGGGTGATACAGAAAAATCCACTCAATCTCCATATCTCCTCAATCACCTAAGCTGCAATTAAATATCTGCAAAAGGGATCTCTCAATTGTCGTCAAGATGAAGGCGAATTCAGCGAGTCGACCCCTGGGGCCAAAGAAGATTTGGATCATCTCCAAGATGACGGAGTTTGTGACGGATCCTTCCAGGGAAAGTTCAGATCACCGTCGAGATGAAGGCGAGTGTGATGAGCCTACCGACAAACCCTAAAAGATATTTAATTCCAGCTATCATCAAGAGATTTCCAACCAATGAGCCAATAACTATCATGATAATCCCTGAGAGAAAAGAAGGATCGGAACATCTCTGAGATGAAGGAGTTTGTGACATACCCTTCCCAAAAAGAGAGAAAAGTCAGGACATCTCCAAAATGAAGGATGATGTAATTCCCGAAAAATCCAAGAGAGCTCCAATCTGCTAAAAAGAGAGTGCAGAAAGATCATCATGAGAAAAGAATCCCAGGATATCAGACTGCCGAATCTATCGAGAATCTTCTTTAACTTTGTGAAATTCTTTTATCAATATTCTCTCAACAATAGCTCTCGCAATATCACGAATACTTTCTTTCCCGTTCATATCAAGGAAATTGATAGCTTCCTTGAAAGAAAGCCAATCGCAAGCAATTTGAATTCGAATCTTGATTCTACGGAGTTAAGCCCAGTCGGAGGTAATACTTCAAGTAGAAAAGAGGGAATACTTTCAAAATAATGTGCATCATTTTCAATTATTTTGAATCAACAACAATTTTCAACATTTTGACAATATTTTCTAGCTATCCTGGCATGAAGCGAGAGCTTGAGGTTCATCTTTGGCGCATCCTGACACCATCCCTTTTTAGGACTTGATTAAGGGAGTTTTCAAGATTCCTTCCCTTCTTTGGTATAATCTGAGCGCACGGGCTCTCAGATTCGCACACTTCCCTGTGTCCCCACTGTCCCACCATAGACAGTCCAATTTCGGCTTGAGGTTAAGCCACCAATTCCAGCAAAAGGCAATTTCAAAAGTTAATTAGTCTCAGCAATGAGGCGCCCAAAATCAATCCATTTTCAAACTTTAGGGACCCCAATTTCCTTCCTTTTGCAAAACCCCTATCGGATTCATTGTGCGGAAATCCGAAGGTTCCATCACGGTCTCTTCTTTCGAGGATTCCGTCCATTTTCTGCCCAATCGGGTCAAGGGTACAAACCTGAGCCTCACGTGATGAGGTATTTCATTTCCCAATCAAGTTAAAGGTTAAGCCTGAGCTTCGTTCCATACAAGGTATTTTCCGTCCCATCCAGGTTAAGGGCAAAACCTGAATCTCACTTCTTTTGAAATAAAATTTTCTCCTTATTCTCCATTTCATATTTACCATCATCATTTGAACTAATTCTTTCGTACCCAGTCAGATTTATCTAACTGGGGCATTTTTATAATCCAAATTTGGTGTGTTTTCTTTGCCGCTAAGCTCAGCTTCTAACCGGCTTAGCAGCAAAGAGGGGCATCTGTAAACACCCCAAATTTTCACACTCATCCAGTGTTTGTCCATTTCATGTGTCATTGCATATCATTGCATGTACTCTGCATATCATTCCATCGCATTGCATAGCATTGCATGTCATTGCATTTCATTTTCGAGATCCAGCACTCCTATTTCAAAACATTCAATCCAGATTTGAATTTTAAAGCTTTTATTTCAAAATCAATTTCAAAACCTGGGTTTTTATTCAATACTCTGTCATTTTCCAACCCCAGGACTTTATATTTCGAAATATTTTCTCAAGGAAACAATCTGGATTCATTTCAAATTCAAATTTCAATTCACAGATGAGACCCATTGAGGTGGTGTCGCTTCTGAAATCCTCTAATCATCAAATTTCTCAAAGTTTTGAAAGTTTCAGTCCGATCAGGACTCTGTCCCAGAGTCCTAATCCAGTCAGGAGTCTGTTTTGAAATCTGTTTTACTTCCATTTTTAGTCTTTTTCGATTATTGTCAAAATTTAGGTCATTTTACAGAGTCTAGTTAGTTCAAAACTCTATTTTAGAGTTCGGTCGAGTTAGGAGTCTAACCCTGACTGTGTTTTCTGACTTATTTCATCATTTCTTGGTAAAATCTTTCAAAAATTTTCACATTTGAATTCTAAAATTTAAAATCTCAGAGTTCTAAGAGTTCAGGACTCTAACTCGGAGTTCCAGTTCGCTTGAGACCCTATTTTCAAAGATCTTGAATTTCAAATGTCGATTTTAACCCTTTTTCAAAGCCATTTTCAGTGTTTATTTCAAAAATTTTCAAAATTCGATGTGGGCCCACTCAGTTGGCACCATATCCAGAGGAGTTCTAACCTAGTTAGGACCCTATGCCATTTCAAAAATTCTAATTTTAAGTTTACTTTTGAAAATCTTTTGAAAACTCCTTCAATTTCAAGTTTTAAAATCGCTTTTTGAAAAACTCAAGTAGGGCCCACTCGGGGTGGTGCCATATTCGAGTCAGTCAGGGCTAGACTAGGGTTAGTTGATGTCTTGGTTAGTGTTAGAGGTTTAGAAGAGTCAAAACCATTTTGAAAAAACTCATTTTGAAAGTTAGTTTTTAAAACTAGTGTTTTTAAAGGTTTTTAAAGGTGTTTTAAAAAGCCAAATGTAGAAAATGCCAAGTGGCATTACATTTGGTGATTTTTTAGGAAAGTCTAGGGGTTAATTAGGCACTAGTTTAGATAATTTAGGCTAGGGGTAGTTTGATCTTTCCACCCAAAAATCGCCCCCCCCCCCTTGTTAGAGTCCAAAAAATTCAAAATTCCCAATTTTTAAACCTAAAAAATTTCTATAAATAGTCTCCATAGGGGGGTCGATTTTTCCAACTTGCTTTCCTTGGGATTCTTGGAGATTCTCTCTCCTCTCCAGCCCTTCCTCCATTTCATCCACCTCAAGGTAATTATTTTGTTTAATTTTTACCTTTTATTTCATGTTTTTAATAGTTTTAAATCAATTTTAGCCATTAATACCTCCTATTTCATGGATTCAACCATGGTTTCACCTCAAGAACCATCAAGAATCAGTAAGAACGATCCAAGAAGGTGATCTAACCCTGTTTTGGGTGATTTACAGGGATTTTAATCCATTAGAATTAATTTTAATATGATTCTTTACATTATTAACTAATAAAATATATGATTTACCCTTTTAATGGGTTAAATCTATGTTTTAAAGGTGATATCAAATTCCAGCCATTGATTCCCTGTTTTTATTTTATTTTCATGGTTTATTCATGTTTGTTTTACGTTCTATAGCATAGAAATAATTTTTATTTACTGTTTTATGGTTTATTTTATTGATTTACATTAGTGAATGCATGGTTTTCCAAGTTTCTTAAATTTCTGTGTGTTTTAGGTTTAGAACAGTAAAGATAATGTTATTTCGGATTGAAGTACTCATTGTTTATTTCTGATTTTTTTATATGTGATGCATGCATGAGTTATTGAGTTACTGTAGAAAAATCAGAGGTTTTGGATCTCGGAAACCCAGTCAAAAAAATCAGACATCAAATCGGGTTTTTAAAGCTTTAAAATCGTGGTTAAAATCAAGAAGGTAACTTGCTGTGATGATATTTTTCTCATCCTATATCCGATTTTAGATCTGTAAATTGCTATGGATTCATGTTGATTAGATCTATCTACTTTGAAATTTTCAGAATTTTTGACCACTGTTTATTATTTTTCCTCTGTCAGAAACTCTGGTTTTTAATTTAAAACTCGTTAGGGTTTACCAAAACCCTAATCAAACTTGTGTTATTCGTAAATCCCAAAATACAGATTCGATTCATGATCTGTAAAAAGTGAATATTGTTATTTTTCTATCAACTGTTCACTGTTAAAATTTCAGATATTTTCAATGAGTACTGCTCTTTATCCCGGAATTTTCAATTGAAAGTATCAGTTAGGACCAAAGTTAAAATCAATATATTCAAGTCCAGACTGTCGGATGGGGATCTCCCTGGTTTTAAAGGCTTTTTCAGATCTGTAAAATAGAAAAGTTCTGTTTTCTTGTCTATTTGTTCTTTGTAAAATTTCATAGTTTTCCATGGAGGTTTGACCTCTGATTCGGGTCTTGGACTGAGACTGGTTGGTGAACTAGGTCAAAATAGCATATTTTTAGGGTTTGATGCTATTTTCGGATTAATTTAATGCCAAAAAAATATTTTTATAATTCTAATTTGATATTAGGGTTATCACAAGTGCAGGTACCAATTTTTAGGATTTTTAGAATCCGTTTGATGCTTGAATGGTTTGAATTGCAAAACAGGGCACCCGAAGAATTCCAAAACATTGCAAAAATCACAAAATTTGTGATATTCTTGGATTTTCGTGTATAAGCATATATTTTTAGGGTTTAATCATATTCATAATCATATTAGGATGCTTTAGGTTTAATTTGATGCTCATTTGATTTCATTTAGTGCATAAAACCTAAATTTTTACCAAAATATTTTCTAAAAACCCTGATTTCAAGGCCATAGTCTTGCTATCAGGGGCAATTTGGTCATTTGACCTAAATTTCGAAATTCCTAACCCTAATTTTCATATTTTTAATCAGATCATAGCATATTTAGTTTGATTTATTTTTATTTGTATTTCAAAACTTGCATTTATCAAATATCTTTCTAAAAACCCTAATTTCAAGGCCATAGTCTTGTTATTAGGGGTATTTTGGTCATTTTGACCCCAATTTCGAAATTTCATATCTTATCTTCTTTATTTATTCAATCTTATTTCATATTTTATCAATTTTTATTTAAGGGAATCATGAAAAAGGTTTATATCTAGCAAAATCCAACAATTTCCTGATATTGCTGGATAAATCTAGAAAAGCCAACATATCATCACTAACCAAGCTTTCTAGTTTTGCAGGTACATTGAAGATTTTATTTTTCATGTATTTAAATTTCAATAGTGATGTAAACTAAATTAAACTTTGGAATAAGAATTTACATTTCCTGCTTAGCTTAGGCAACATTGCATATAGTTTATTTTTTTTAAATATTGTTAATGTGTGATGGATGATGATTCATGCATATTCAAACTCACTATGGTCTACACGAATGGCACATACACTAGCTTTTATGAAGTTTATAAACTTGGTAGAATTCGTATTTATGGCCATAGTCAGAATATGAAGGATATCTAGATTTATGATCTTCACATTAGCCACATTCAGCCTACACTCTTAGGCTAATTTCAAAATGCACTGCATTTCTCAAAAATACAAAAAGGATTTTCTCAATTCCTCAAAATCAAGTATTTCAAATCCATATTCATTCATTTCATGCATTTGCCAATTCCAATTCGAATCTCAATTCAAAGAAGTTCATTTTCTCAAATTTTTCTAAGTCTTATTCTAAAATCGATTTTCTCAAAACTCTAAGTTTTCAACTGATATTTCAAGTATTTCCCAAGTTCCAAATTCGATTTTCTAAGTTATATTTTCAATTTCAAAGTTTGAATTCAAAGAAATCAAGTTTTTCAAAGTTATTTCACATTTTTTAGAATCAATTTTCACAAAATCTCAAGATTTCTTCAGAAACCGATTTTTACTTTTCTCAGAAGTACATTTCAAATCCCAATTCACGATTTTCCATGTGATATCTATTCTAAGTGTTTCAGTTATTCAAAGCAAACATCATGTTTTCAAATATGCATTTTCAGAAATTCATAGCACATGCCTGATTCTATGTGCATTTAGAAATTAGAACATGGTTTAGACAAGTTGAACAGAGCAAAGCAGTAGATTGATCCTTGGTTCGATTACCCCTGTTAAAGGTGGCAGGAACGGTCGAACCTCGTACCGACAGGCGAGTCCCATTCTACGGAATTTTCCCGCATTTTAAAACGGAGGCGAGTTATTTTCAAAAACTTTTCAAAGGTCAGTTTGACTCGCAAAAAGTTAAAAATTTTGCGATGATAACAATATAATACATCCCTGACTATGGTCATTGAATGTATTGTATACTAATCTATATTTAAATTCAGGTGAAGAATAAGATACATTTGGTGCTTTTATAGAATTTAAAATGAAATTAACTCTCAATATACCCTGACTATGGCCATTGGTATATATTTTGAATTAATTTTAAGTTAAATTCTGATAAAAGAAGAAGATATTTAAGAAAAATATGATGAATTTTGAAAACGGATCCAGTATGGATCCAGTGTTGTTTTGTAAAAGATAAAAATACAAAGTTTTGTCCACACCCTGACTATGGCCATTGATATGGATCATCAACTTAGGATTTAATTTACCTCTTACGAAATGGTGTACGTGCCATTTGTGTTTCACCATTGTGAGATTTTAAGAAATAAAAGAAAAATGCATGAAGAACAAGTAATTCATGATATCTACAATGCTCATTCATTCTACCTAAAGCTGGAAACGTAAGGAATTCTCATTAATATCTAGCTTATTACAATGTTAGAGTTGAAAAGACATCGAAAGAGAGAAAAAAGAACAAAATTCTAATTTCAAACTTCTCTCCTATTCCGGCAAGATAGAATTTGCAAAAGATATTAAGAGTATGAGTACAACTGACTATCAAAAAGAAGTTTTTATACTGATGCTTTACTCATTTTTGGAATGAAGAAGGCCTTTTGTCCTACCCTACAATTGTTGGCAAATGTGCACACACATGTATGCAGATAATGTCATAATTTAAATGATCATCCGTATGTAGTGAATGAAGGCAAGGGCCAGGATGGCCCAAGGAGGACCATTGTGAAATGCAATAGTCCTAGCAACTCATGATGGATGATCCGAGTGGATTATTGGGAATCCCCAAAAAGAGAGAAAAAATGTTGATTACAACTATAGTAATTCCTGATGAACTGCCATAGTAAAAAAAAAAGATCACGATGGTTTCATGTGAACCATTGTGAAGAGAGAGAAAGGAAAAGAAGAAAAAAAAAAGAAAAAAGAATTACAGCTATAGTAGTTCTTAATGAACTACCACAGCAAAGAAAGGCCACAATGGTTCTGTGTGAACCACTGCGAAAAGAATACAGAATATAGCTATAGTAGTTCTTAATGAACTACTCTAGCAAAGGAAGGTCACAATGGTTCTGTGTGAACCACTGTGAAAAGAAAACAGAATATAGCTATAGTAGTTCTTAATGAACTACTATAGCAAAGGAAGGCCACAATGGTTCTGTGTGAACCACTGTGAAAAGAAAGCAGAATGTAGCTATAGTAGTTCTTAATGAACTACTATAGCAAAGGAGAGTCACAGTTCAACTATATTATAGCAGCCCACAGGACTGCATCCAAGTTATAATGAAACAAAGACAAGGCCACTTATTGTGAAATCCCAGCTCTTAATTTAACATAACCTGCTGTAACATGCATATATAGTGTGAAACTGGTAGTTCAAGTGTGATGCTTCTAAGGGGATTTACTAAGTTCAACGTGAGCTAAAACAAGATTCTCAATATAAGCAGGGTATCGTCCATGCTGTAAAAAAAATGCTAGAAGGAATCATTGCACTTGCCTAACTGATTTCAATAATAAAAGAAAAAGGAGGAAACAATCCAGGATGATCACATGATGAATCGAGCAAAGTAACAGGGTTTCAGTTTGAAATTCAGCAAAACATCAATTGATGCTAACTTCTTGGCAAGAGAGTATATAATAACAAAGGAAGGGAGAGACGAGATGAAACTTAACTGATGAAGGAAGATCCTAGGTATGCAATCCTGTGAACAGATTCCAACAGTCAGATATACATGACAATTCAGAAGTAATGAAGGGAAAGAGGAGAAAAGAGAAAAAAAAAAAGAATTTACATAATGCAAAGGGGGATATAACAAAGGAATGACATAATAACCTAATTCAATATAGGGCCAGCAGGGTTAACCTGATCATAAAATGCAAACAGAGTTTGGACATGGCCCAAGCCGGGACAGTGGGCATTGGTTATAAAAAAAAAAAATTTATGAGCACAGTGAGTAACACATCCTACGTAAAATGTCCCAATGAATTCAATGTGGATGGACAGAAATGCTTTTGCCAGAGACAGCATGTTTGTCTGATGAGTTCTGCTCTCAAGATCTGCCATCAGTCCTGTGCCTATTTTGGATTGGCCTTCCTACAGGCGTATGATCTTCCTCATCAACCACAGAAATACTAGAGCAACTTTAGCTCTTCATAAGGTCTCCTTAACATGCCGTTACCCACATGGCAGGAAGTTTCACCATAACTGAGGCCAAATTCTTGTTGGTTCGCTTACAGCAGATCCCCATCCTCAGCCTAGAATTTTTTTGAGACAAGTTTGCTAGCATGGAAAGAAAAAAAAAAAAGAGTGGCAAATGAAATTCTGCCAAGGGCCATATTCACAGAGGCGTCAGTAGCAGAAATCATTCAATGGAAACAACAATTGATAAAGTGTGGCAATAGTGAACAAAGTCTGAACATGAACAATGTTGTATCCCAGATGGATGGCACAAGTGATAAAATATAGTGGTATGTGTAAACGTGGTGCGCAAAAATAAATAGATGGCGGTGTGATGGATGTATGAAGATGCAGCTTTACAAGAAAAAAAAACTACTGTAAGATATGCAATATAGTGACAAGTAAGGAAAATTTACAAGAGAATAGGTCGTCGGATCACCCAAGAGGTAGGTCTTCTTCTTCCTTCTCTTCTAGATAAAACCGAATTGTGTGTTGATTTTTTCTTATTTTTCTGAGTGTTTCTTATTTTTCTTTTTGTTTTCAACCTTAGAATAGATTTCGTGCATAGGTCAGCACGTTAGCTTAGGTTTATTTGTTTGATTGATTCATTTGAATCTTGTTGTTTTTAGATTTTTCACCCAAATCATTAAAATCGGCTAGATCTTCATCTAGCCGATTCTTCAAATTTGTCATAGGTGTGTTCTTGGTTCTGTGCTACTGAAAATCCAATAAAAAAAGTTTCATTTTGATTCATCTTAGTCGTTTGGTTGTGTGTTGTGGTTTTTATTTCAATTGAAACGAAAAATACAAAAATCGGCTAGACTATTTCTAGCCGATTCTTGGTTTTTACAAAAATATTCTTGTTTTGTCTTTTTTTCTGTAGTGTTGCTGTGTGTTGTGTGTGAGTTTTGTTTATTTCAGTACTTATTATTTTTTGTTTTAGGAAAAATGGATTTCTTACATGTTGCATGAGAGTTTTTTGCCAAAATCGTGAATGAGGGTTTGAAATCATGCAAGTGTAGGTGAGTCTCTCGTGTTATTCGTGTGATTTTCTGTTTGTGTGTTAGTTAACATTCTCCTAGAGTTAGGTGTGTCAAATTCATCGTTTTAGAAGTGTCTTAACTCTTATTTTCTTGGTGTTTTCAAGTTTTAGGAATTTCTTTTTATTGAAAGAAAAAAATTATAAAATCGAGTTTTGTTTTCTTGGTGTGTTGATGGATGTATTCATTCGACTGCATGTGGGATCATTAGTTTAGTTGTGTTATTGTGTTCGTGATGTATTTTGTTCTTGAAGTTAGATAGATTTAAAAAGAGATTTAGTCGTTTGCAATTTTTTTAATGTTTTGTTCATTAGAATAATGTTTATGTAATTTAGTGTGTTTCGGTATTTCATGAATTTCAGCATAGTGTTGTTCGTGTTTGCATTTGTGTAATTAGGAGTTTTTGATTATATATTAATTTAGCTTTATCAAAGTATTTGTTACTTAGTTTAATCGGGGTTTTTTTAGTTTGAATTTTTTTTTTTAGTCTTCCTCTTCCCTAAGGAGGGGCAGCAGCCATTAGAGCTCCAATTGAGCTCTAGGTTGATTTTTTTAGAAAATATTAATTGCAATTAGGTAGGTTAGGAAGGTGTCTAGGTTCAATGTATTAGGGTTTATTGCCTTCGCCGTTTTTAGGGGTCATTTAAGTAAGTTTTGGGAATTAGGGTAGCATTTAATCCTAGAAAATCGTATTTCCATTTAATTCTTTTTATTCCCTAGGTAGTTTTAATTGCATTAGCTTAGAAAGTAGCACCATTAGGGTTGGCGATTTTTGAGAAGGAAGGTAATTAAGGTAATTGAATTTGAAAAGTTTTTGGAAATAGTAGATTCTTCAAAAATCATGTGGGCCATTTAAAGGAGAATTAAATTTTGAGTGTGCATTAAAAAAGGAGTTACTCTTTGGTTTTGGAAAGTGTTTTTGAAATTAAACTAAATTTCCAATTTAGGTTCCACGATTTTCAGAAAGAAATAAATACCATTTACTCAATCTGGGAAAGCAAAAATCGTGGGGTTTTCTAAGTTGGACCTTTCGTTTTTCCAAAGTGAGCCTTTAAATATAATTAAAGAGTATAACTCCCTCATTAAGTTGGCGATTTTTGAGAATCCAAATCATTTCAAATTTTGAGCATTGATAATTATTACCTTATTTTTCCAACCTTCTACATTAAAATCGTAACTTTGAATTAATTTTAGGATAATTAATAGATTACTAATTTAGTCGACCTAATTAAGTGAGTCAAACCCTAGTCTACCCACCTGAGTCTAGTCAAAACCGAGCCTAGCCTAAGTCAAATCATAGACCAAACCTCACCCAACCTCGAGTCAACCGAACCTACCTATTGAAACCTAACCTAACCTAGTCAACCTAGTTGACTTAGTTAGGTGTGCCATGTGTCTAAGTCAACTCGAATCCTAGCCTAAGTCAAACATAGGTTGAGTCAACCGATCCTACCTATTGAAACCTAACCTAATCTAGTCAATTAGATTGACTTGGTTAGGTGAGTCGTACACCTAACCATACTCGAGCTCACCCAAGGCAAACCCTAGTTAAACCTAGTTGAGTCAACCAAACCTAGACCGAATCCAACCTAGTTCGAGTCAAACCTAATCCCAACTTAAGTCAATCGAGCCTACCTAATCCAAACCGAGTCTAGTTGAGTCAACCGAGTAAACCTAACCCTAACCCTATCCTAAACTCGTAGCCTTTGTTCTTTAGTGGATTAATTTCATTTTATTGTAATTTATTTTGATTTTAGACTAATTAGTTGAGTGATTTGCTTTAGTTATAGTGTAGAAGTGTGTGTGTGTAAGTTGTACTCGTTTTGTGTGTGTGAGTTGTGTATTGTGATTATGTTACTCGTAGTTATTTAGTATTTAACATAGTTAATTATGATTGCATTTCATTGAGTAGCTTAGTTGCATTTGCATCATTAATTTAGTAGTGTTAGTCATAGTTTGCAATTTACGATTAATTTTTTATTCATATAGTAATAGTGCATTCAACAACAGCATATACACTGTCATTCAGTGTCATTTAGATTGCATTAGGTTTGATTTGCATTTTGTAGTGTTTAAATAGATTTATAAAGTGAATAGTGTACTCAAAGAAAAACCTGATTTTTGCACCCTCGTATTGTCGTTATTTTATGTGGAAAAATTCTGAGTTTTTAGCAAATTTTTGTTTTATTCACTTTATCAACGTGTTAGCTAACTGCAGACCAAATTTCATCTCGATCCGAGTTGGTTTGGTCTGATTTTTAAGCATTTTGTGAAAACCGTTTTTTCTGGTTTTTAAATTACAGGACTCTCGATATCCTGATTTTTCCCAGTTTTGAAACGCTTATATCTGGAGTTTCAGATATCTTTTTTTCATTCTGTAAAAACTGTCAGATTATTTAATCTGTCAGTTACAGAACAGAACAAGTTTCGGGAAAATCGGATCTCGTTTGCTTTGTCAAACAGTAGTTTTCGATAACCTGTCAGAAATCTATTTTACACTAGTTAGGGGCATTTTCATAATTTCCTTAGTTTCGGCATTTTAGGACTGTTTTTAGTATTTTCTGCATATTAGGTGCTGTATCTGCATCATATAGTATTGTTAGAATTAAATTAGTTGATTTTTGAATTAGTTTAATATTTTAATTAATTATTTTAGTGTAATTATGAATTATTTTGCTAATTGCTTGAAAATTAGGTTTAGTTGCATTTTTAACTTGCATTATTAGAATAAATTGCTAACTCTGCATTTTCCTTTGTTTTTAGGTTGAAAAGCATAATCATTATCCAGGGTTATTGTCCAAGTGCGAAGTGTGAATAATTGGCGAAAAGATGAAAATACCCTTGGCGTGGATCAGAAGACTTAGTTGCTTTTCTATTTTCATTTTAGTGATTAATTGTAGTTATATTAGCTTTGTAATTGTAGATTGATATTTGTAATTAATAAATTAAATTTTATAGAAATATCTTGATTAATTTCTGTTCCCTAAGGATTCGACCCGTACTTACCACTTTGTGGAAAGTCGGTTTTTATACTTTTGGTTGACGATTTTCCAAAGTTTTATTGAAAATAATTGTTTTAAAAAGATCATTTCAAAATATCAACCACCATATAACAAATAGAGTTCTTATTAGGCCCTTATTAAATAAAACTCCTTATGAATTATTCTATGACAGAACTCCAAGAATAGACTACTTTAAAGTCTTTGGGTGTAAATGTTTTATCCTTAACACAAAAGATAGCCTTGATAAATTTGATCCTAAATCTGTTGAAGGCATATTCTTAGGATATTCAAGTCATAGTATAGCATACAGAGTTTTCAATAAGAGTTCAAATACTATTGAAGAATCTATGCATGTCAGTTTTTTTGAATCTATTGATCAATCTGTTCATAAGATTAACGATGATGATGTTGAAAGTACAGATTTGTTCCTAGATAACACAGCTAAATCTAATGAAGATGATCATCAAAGAACATTTGTTGAAATCAGAGATCATCGTCAAAAGCAAATTTTGGGAGACCTGACCAAGGGAGTTCAAACTAGAGCTCAGCTGGAACGGATTGCAAACATGGCATTCATTTCTCAACTTGAACCAAAGAAGATTGATGAAGCCATCATCGATGAGTTCTGGATGCTAGCCATGACTGAAGAACTGAATCAATTCCAAAGAAATGATGTTTGGGATCTTGTACCAAGACCAAAGGATCATCATATCATTGGTACAAGATGGATCTTCAGAAACAAGCTTGATGAAACAGGTAATGTTATAAGAAACAAGGCAAGACTAGTAGCTCAAGGATACAACCAGGAGGAAGGTATTGACTTTGATGAAACATTTGCTCTTGTTGCTAGACTTGAATCTATTAGAATGTTTTTAGCATATGCAAGCTATATGGATTTCAAACTATATCAAATGGATGTTAAAAGTGCTTTTCTAAATGGTTTTATAAATGAAGAAGCCTATGTAAAATAACCTCCAGGCTTTGAAAATGAACAATATTCAGATCATGTTTTCAAACTAAAACGTGCCTTATATGGATTAAAACAAGCACCTCGTGCTTGGTATGACAGACTAAAAACCTTTTTATTAAAAACTGGTTTTTCTGTAGGCAAAGCAGACTCTACTCTATTTGTGAAAATAGTGAATGATCATACCCTAATTGTTCAAATTTATGTGGACGATATCATCTTTGGATCTACTAATAACACTCTCTGTGAAGATTTTTCTAAGTCCATGCAGAAAGAATTTGAAATGAGTATGATGGGAGAACTCACCTACTTTCTTGGACTACATATTAAGCAAACCAAGGATGGAGTCTTCATCAATCAATCTAAGTATGCTCATGAACTTCTAAAGAGGTTCAACATGAACTCAACTCCTTCAAAGAATACTCCTATGAGCACAACTACTGTTTTGGACAAAGATGAAGATGATAAGTCTGTAGACACAAAGGTATACCGAGGTATGATAGGATCACTACTCTATTTAACTGCTAGTCGTCTAGATATCATGTTCAGTGTTTGCTTATGTGCTAGATTTCAGTCAAATCTAAAAGAATCACATCTTAAAGCTGTAAATAGAATAATGAGATATTTAAAAGACACAATTGATTTTGGATTATTTTATTCAAAATCTTCTACATTTGATTTAATCTCATACAGCAATGCTGACTCTGCTGGAAGTAAATCTGACAGAAAAAGCACAAGTGGAACATGTCATATGCTAGGGCACTCACTAGTTTCATTGTTCAGTAAGAAACAAAACTGTGTATCTTTATCTACTACTGAAGCTGAATACATAGCTGCTAGCCTAGCATGCACTCAAGTCATCTGGATGAAACAAACTTTAAAAGACTTTGGTCTAATTTTTGAAAATACAATTATTTTCTGTGATAATACTAGTGCTATAAATTTATCTAAGAATCCTATTTTACACTCACGAACTAAGCATATTCAAATAAGACATCACTTCTTAAGAGAACAAGTCTTGAACAACATAATTAAACTTGAATTTATATCCACCAATCAATAGTTAGCAGACATCTTCACTAAACCTTTAAAACGCGAAGACTTTACATGAATTAGAAGAGAATTAGGAATATGCAAATTAAGTAACTTATAATTAATCACACTTATTTGGATTAAAACATCTTATGAGTTCTGATAAAGTATTTATTTTGAAAACCGATTCCTTCTTATCGATCTTTTTATTTTATCTATCATATACATTTTCTTTATAGTCAAACTATGTCTCCATATTCACATATACTCTAACCACATTCATCATGACACATTCTTTATGTCTTTCAACTTGTCATCTTTCAAGTACACATCAATAATAACTCCTTGTCCTATTTTCTTTTACATTAAGTAAAGCTATCATGACTTTGTTCACATCACTCATCTCATAACACCTTTTATCAATTTTGTATTTTTGTGAAAACCTCTCTTTCGATAAGCTAGCCCATCTTCAACATGATATTGTAATCCTCACTTATTTTATTAGACCTTTACTGATCATTCTTTTTCTTAGCTTCTTACAGTCAAATGATATATCCCTTATCATGACTTCCTTTCCTCAACACACTTCACTAAAACTTTACTTAAGTAAAGAATAGCATGATAAAACCACTTTATGAGAAATATTGCTTTTCAAACCTGAGTCACAATCCTTCTTATTTTTTATTATTCACCACCTTTTTTATTTTCACGTATAAGATTTACACTACAAGAAAATTGTTAATTAGCGACGGAAATTTGCGACGGATTTTTTCCGTCGCTAATTAGCGACAGATTAGCTAGAGAAAACTTTCTTCATGAATCTGTCGGTAATTAGCGACGGATTAGTGATGAAAGTTGTTTCATCGCTAATCCGTCGCTAATTAGCGACAGATTAACGACAATAATTTTTTGTCGCTAATTCTCAATTCAAGAAAACCATTTTAGCAAAGGATTTAGAGAGGGAATTGTTCTGTCGCTAATTAGCGACGGATTTGGCGACAAAATATATGTCGTCGCTATTTTGGTATTTTGATTTACGATGGCTTAGCGACAAAATTATTTTGTCGCTAAGCCGTCGCTAAATGTCGCGTAAATCCCTAATCCCATCCCTCTTTCTATTTTTCCTGTTTCGCTGTCTTGCTCCCGCCCGCCGCCCTCTCTCTCCCGCCGCCCGTCGGCCTCTATCCGGCCCCCACCGTCCACCGCTCGCCAGCCGCCGCTCCCCGTCAGCCTCCCGCCACCGCCTGACGACGCGCAGGTAATCGCTTCCGTCGACAGGGGGTCGACCCCCCCGTGTTTCCGGAAGGGGGTCGACCCCCTTACATTTCCAGCAGGCAGGGGGTCGCTCCCCTTGTGTTTCTGGCAGGCAGGGGGTCGCCCCCCCTGTGTTTTCGGCAAGGGGTCGACCCCCTGCGTTTTCGGCAGGGGGTCGACGCCCCTGCATTTCCGGCAACAGAGGGTTGACCCCCTGCGTTTTTGGCAGGGGGTCGACCCCCTGCGTTTCCGGCAGGGGGTCGACCCCCTACGTTTCCAGCAGGGGGTCGACCCCCCTGCATTTCCGGCAGCAGGGGGTCGACCCCTCTACGTTTCCGGCAGCAGGAGGTCACCCCCCTTGCATTTCCGGCAACAGGGGGTCGCCCCACCTGCATTTTCGATAGGGGGTCGACCCCTTGCGCTTCCGGCAGCAGGGCGAAGGGGGTCGCTCCCCCTGCGTTTCTGGCAACAGGGGGTCGCATCGCCTCCCTGCATTTCTGACAGGGGGTCGCCCCTCTGCATTTTCGGCAGCACGGCAGGCAGGGGGTTGCCCCCCCTGCATTTCCGGCAGGGGGTCACCCCCTGCATTTCCAGCAGGCAGGGGGTTGCCCCCCTGCATTTTCGGCAAAGGGGTCGCCCCCTGCGTTATGTGAAACTGCATCTGCCTCTTGTTTTTTTTTCGGCAGGTGGTGACTTCATTTTAACAGTGTTTTTTGCAGATTTCTCAACGGAACTCGCTTGTGCCCCGCCACCCGTGGTAAGTAAGTGACAAAAACAATACAAATCGGGTAAATACCCATGGTGAGTAAGTGATGCAAGCGCATCATATGTTATTTAATTTATTGGATGTAACACTTTATTGTTCACACACTCACTTAGTTGTTGATATCTAGGACTGCTTTGTTGGAGTTCGAAGATCATGCTGAGCATGATTTTAATGTATGAGAATAGAAGTGTTCTTATTTTTGGAGTACGGATTTCATGCTAGGCATGGTAGTAGTTAGCGGGATATTGAAGTGTGTTTGTTGCAGGTACATGTTTGACATTTGTTTGATATGAATGATTTCGATGTATTGCAATGTTTGATGTGATTGTATCCATGCTTACATGTAGTTACTTTAAATTTGATTATGTCTTCCATGTGAAATTGTATAATGAAAGCATGCTTCAAATAAATGTATCGTGTCATGAATAGTTTGCACATGAAAATATTAAGTTATCAATGCATGCATCATAATTCTTGTGATTGTATGACATTATATATTGCATGATAAATTTGATATTTTCTTCATCATAGCATTCTGATGGTTCTCTTTTAACTGGTTAGGATACTATTTGTAACATCATACGACAAAATGACTGCAAACCATGAATGGATGTACCGTAGGATAGTGGACAATGAGTTATCGCATGAATATATGGATGGTGTTGACAGTTTTATTGAATTTGCGGCGGCAAGTGTCAGTACAGTGGATCCCACAGGTCGGATTAGGTGTCTCTGCAAGATTTGTAAGAATAATCGATTTGTAGAACCTCATGGCGTTAGACATCACCTATACAGGAAGGGTTTTGTGAGTGATTATCAAAATTGGACATTTCATGGAGAAGAATTTAGAAACAATTTTGATGCACGGGTGAATGTGGAGCACGATAATCCATATATGAATTTGATATTTGATGCCGTAGGAACAAAACTGGGTTTTGCTATGAGTCATAGTGATGTAAGAACTGCAATAGATGAAGAATCACCAAACAATGCAGCTAGTAGATTTTATGATTTACTTAGAGATGCTGATGAGCCACTTTGGAATAGTTGTGAGAGTCACACTATCTTGTCTGCAGTTCTTCAACTAATGAATTTGAAGTCCAAGCATAATTTGAGTCAATCATGTTTTGACCGTTTGTGCATAATTATGAAGAGTAAGTTGCCCAAAGATGAGAAATTGCCACAAAATTTCTATCGTGCGAAAGTTATGGTCAACGCTCTAGGTATGGGGTATAAAAAGATAGATGCTTGTCCAAATCACTGCATGTTGTATTTCAAGGATCAGAAAAACAACATATCATGCTCGTCATGTGGGCATCCTCGGTTCAAGCCAAAGACAAGAGGCAATGGTAGCGCGAGATCAAAGGAAGTTTCATACAAGTCGCTTCGCTATTTTCCTATCACTCCTAGATTGCAACGATTGTATATGTCTTCAAGGACAGCTAAACACATGAGATGGCATGCAAATAAAGTTCGACACGATGAAGACAAGATCACGCATCCTGTTGACGCTGAAGCTTGGAAGCACTTTGATCGTACTCATCAGAACTTCACAATGAAAGTGCGAAATGTTAGACTCGGTCTATGTACAGATGGATTGAATCCATTTGGAGGTAGATCAATTTCATACTCATGCTGGCCAGTATTTGTAACTCCATACAACCTTCCACCAAGCTTGTGTATGAAACGTCCAAATCTTTTCTTGTCTTTGTTGATCCCTGGTCCGACCTTATCTGGCCAAAATCTTGATGTATATTTAAGGCCATTGATTGATGAACTAAAAGTACTGTGGGATGACGGTGTTACCACGTATGATGCCCACAAAAAAAAAAATCAACATGAAGGTCGATGTTCTATGGACAATCAGTGACTTCCCTGCATATGGTATGCTATCTGGTTGGAGCACACATGGGAGGTTGGCTTGTCCGTACTGCATGGAGGATTCCAAAGCTTTTAGATTGAGGCATGGAAGGAAGCCTTGCTGGTTTGAGTGCCATCGTCAATTTCTACACAACGATCATCCGTTCTGACGACAAAAGAATGCGTTTAAAGCAGGCAAAACTGAAACAGAAGGTCCATCCTCAAGATTGTCTGGCATAGAGATTCTAAGAAGATTGCGATACTTTCCAGATGTATTAACAGATGCCCGCAATCCTACACCCTTCCGTGGATTTGGGAAGGATCACAATTGGACGAAGAAATCTATTTTTTGGGAAGTATCGTATTGGCCGACCCTATTGATACGACATAATTTTGATGTGATGCATGTAGAGAAAAATGTGTTTGATAATGTGTTCAATACAGTAATGAATATTAAAGGAAAACGAACGATAATCTGAAGGCCCGTATGGATTTAAAATTAATATGTAAAAGACCAGAATTGGAACTCAAAGAGTATAATGGCAAAGTACTGAAACCAAAGGCAAAGTACGTGCTCGAACCTGATCAAATAAAACATGTATGTCAATGGTTGAGACAACTGAGATTTCCAGATGGATATGTCTCTAACATTGCTCGGGCTGTGAAGATTGACGATGGACAGTTATATGGGTTGAAGAGCCATGATTGTCATATCTTTATGCAACAATTGATACCCCTAGCATTCCATGATATGTTAGACAAACCTATATGGGGGGTATTGTCTGAGTTGAGCAGATTTTTCAGAACATTCTGCGCATTGGAGGTCGTAGTATCAAATATAAAGAATCTCGAGGACTCTGTCATCACCATTGTTTGTCTGCTAGAAAAGATATTTCCGCCAGCATTTTTCGATGTTATGGAACATTTGATCATACATCTGCCATATGAACTAAGTGTTGGTGGCCCTGTGCAATATTGATGGATGTACCCATTTGAAAGGTATATGTTTTTTTATATTTGTCTCTTTAATGACAAATATTTAAAATTTGAAATGTATATTCTTGTCAGATGCATGTTCGACCTAAAAAAAAAGGTTCGTAATAAAGCAAGAGTAGAAGGCTCTATTTGTGAGGCATATACTTTAGAAGAGATTTCAAATTTCTCATATATGTACTTCGAACCTCATATTCCAACATGTTACACATGCCCGCCCCGTAACGATGATGGAGAACAAGTAACTGTAGCTGACAAGCTGTCGATATTTTAACCACTTGGGCATGCATTTGGTAGTTGTCGATCAAAGCTATTGACAGATCGAGAGCAAGATGCAGCACACATCTATATTCTTTTTAATTGCTCAGCGATCGACCCATACATCGAGTAAGTATATGTATATGCAACTCAATTATAAATCCTTTTATGTTCTATATGTGGGTACATGGCTCTGAAATATAAGTATTTGTGGTTTGCAGACAATTTGATCTGGAGTTGCAAAACGAAGTTTCACATCTCACTAATGCAGAAGTACAAAAAGAACGTGAAACTAAGTTTGTGGAGTGGTTCAAACAGTTGGTAAAGAAGCTAACATAAATTTTGTACTTATAAACAACACTAAGTTACTTAATTGATCGTGATCACAATCATTGTCTATGTCTGTGCGTAGGTTTGCCATGGTGATGTTAAAGATCAAGGAATATGTGACTTAGAAAATGGTCCGACCAAAGTTGTGCAATGCTACAACGGGTATATCGTAAATGGTTATCGATTCCATACAAAAGATTACGGTATAAACAAATCAACGATAAATAGTGGCGTGTGTCAAGGGTAGCAGCTACGGTGAAAATGAATATGATTACTACGGTGTTATAGAGGAAATAATGGAGTTGACTTACTTAGGCATGAATAACAGGGTAACTTTATTCAAGTGTCATTGGTTTGATCCAACTGCAACAAGACTCGACAAAGCTTCAGGCATTGTGGAGGTGAATCATAAATCCAGGTTTGGAATATATGAACCATTCATATTAGCCTCGCAAGCTCAACAAGTTTATTATACTTCATATCCGAGTATAAAAAAGTCAGATAGAAATGAATGGTGGGCAGTTTGCAAGGTGAAGTCCAAACTATACTCCGAGTATGATCACTTACAGGAAGATGAGTTAGTTGAAGATAGCGATTACTATCAATCAGATGATGTCTATGACTTCACTTATGGTCACGATGTTGCGCATGATATGCATGTCATATCTCCATTGGTCGATGAAACATTCATAGAGGAATATGATCCAAATGATGTACCAAGTGGATAGACAAACAATGAAGAAGAAGAAGAAGAAGAAAGTCAAACTAGTGACGAGGAAGAATTCTCAAGCTAGTGAGCAAAATCTTATACTACAAACCTCTATTTAAATGTATTTCATTACTTGATGTGAGTTGTATTGCAATACTTGGTGTGAATGATTAAAAATTTTATTTGAATGTATTGTAATACTTGATGCGAATGATTCGAATGCATTGCAATACTTGATGTGAATGATTTGAATTATTTGAATATATTGTAATACTTGATGCGAATGCATGAGTTGTATTGCAACACTTGATGTGAATGATTAAACATTTTATTTGAATGTATTGTGATACTTGATACGAATTATTTGAATGTATTGTAATACTTGATGTGAATGATTTGAATTATTTGAATGTATTGTAATACTTGATACGAATGATTCGAATGCATTGCAATACTTGATGTGAATGATTTCAATTATTTGAATGTATTATAATTTATGCAACGAATGATTTGAATTATTGCAATACTTGATGTGAATGATTTGAATTATTTGAATGCATTGTAATACTTGATGCGAATGATTTGAATGCACTGCAATGCTTGATGTGAATGACTTGAATGCATTGCAGTACCAGATATGAATGATTTGAATTATTGTAATACTTGATGTGAATGACTTGAATGTATTGTAATACTTTATGTGAATTATTTGAATGTATTGTATGACATATGTTATTTGTTAGAATATGGTTCATGGAGGTTACAGTGGTCGCTCATCCAGTAGTAGCCAGGCCCAACCTTCATCTTCACGGGCTCCTGTGATAGGTATATTGATTAACTAATTGCATGCTTGATTAGTTCAAATGCGCATTCTGAGAACTTCTAACATATTTTTTTACAGATGATGTTTCGCCTATAGACGACCCACCTACACCAGTTGATCACACAAGTCAGGAGCCAACACAGGAAGCAGAGTCTTCTCAGTCTGGCACAAGAAGACTCATTCTAATAGTGTATATCGATAATCGACCGTAAGTATTTTGTTTTCAATTATTGCATATCTTATAACTATTTTATATTGATATTTACTGTGTAACAATTCATGTGCAGCACGAGGTTTGAGCCACAAGAAGTAGTACGGGAGATTAGGAATTCACTTCTTCAACATCTACCAGGACAAGTTGCTCAATGGAAAGAGTACCCAAAGGAGGTGTTAGACAGATTGTGGTCCTCATTCACGGTATACAGTTGTTCCTCATAGTTAATGTGTTTCATATTTAATTTATTTAAGTAATGTTTACTAACTTTTTAAAAATATTTGTAGGCTTCAAATCACTTCGCAACTACAGTGGAAGAAAATGATGCAAGGACGGTGTGGCAGAAGGTGGCTGCCAATCGATTTGCAGACATGCTGCACACTATGAAGACTGCAGCAAAAAAATCATCTGGCGTAGTAGATGATCCATTACTGTGGAAGGGCCATGGCCCTATTACTATCAGGAGAGATTACTGGGATGAAATGTGCGATAAGTGGGCGGGAGATGCATTTAGAAATCGCTCTACGAAGGCTGCACAAAATCGATCGAAGATGCCCGAAGCCCATCTACACACAGGTGGATCTAAGACATTTGGGAGCCACCTGAAGAAAATGGTAACTCATCAATATATAATATTAATTTTATAAGTATTGTTGCAAACTTGTGTACTAAATCTTTTGTCATTTAACTTCGCAGGAAGCAGAAAAAGGAGGCAGTGTACCATATAAGGATGTGTTTGTTGAAACACATAAACAGAAGACCACGGGAGTCTTTGTATCAAAAAAGGTGATAACGACAACGATATGTATTTATTCTATTAATAATCACTACAATATATATGCAAGTTATCATAATGTTATCATTAATTATTAATGAATACTTTAAACATTATTTTGTAGGAGGCATATGAGCAATAGATGGTAGAGCGATATGGCGATGACGCTACTCAGCATCCATCATTTGATCCTACAGCATGGGTGACTGCAGCAGGTGAACCCAAAAAAGGTCGCGTGTTCGGGTTTGGGAGTAATATGAACACTTCACCAGTTATTGCTTCTTCCAGTTATGGCTCACCGACTTCTTGCATCGACATAAGCTCCAAGCAGCAGACTATTCTTTCCGGTGATGATGTACGCCAGATCGTTACAGAATCACTGAATAACTACTTCAATGACATTGTCGCCCCCTTTCTCCGAAATGAGATCAACAATCTTGTTCTGAACAGGGGATCTTCGATTCCAGGTCCCTCTCAGGTATAATCACATATTCAGTTTTTTGTCTGCCTTAGAACACATATGAGCATAATCGAATCACATATATAACTTTTTGCCTGCCTTAGAACACATATGAGCATGATAGAATCACATATAGAGTTTTTTGCCTGCCTTAGAGCACATATGAGCATGTTATAATAACATATAAAGTTTTTTTATTGTCTTAGAGCACATATGAGCATGCTATAATCACATATAAATTTTTTTGCCTGCCTTAGAACACATATGAGCATGCTATAATCACATATTCAGTTTTTTGACTGCCTAAGAACACATATGAGCATGTTATAATCACATATTCAGTTTTTTGACTGCCTTAGCACACATATGAGCATGATAGAATCACATATAGAGTTTTTTTATTGCCTTAGAGCACATATGAGCATGCTATAATCACATATAAAGTTTTTTTTCCTACCTTAGAGCACATATGAGCATGCTATAATCACATATTCAGTTTTTTGACTGCCTAAGAACACATTTGAGCATGTTATAATCACATATTCAGTTTTTTGACTACCTTAAAACACATATGGGCATGCACAAATCACATATAGAGTTTTTTTACTGCCTTAGAACATATATCATTTATGATAGAATCACATATAAATTTTTTTGCTTTGCCTACCTTAGAGCACATATGAGCATGCTATAATCACATATTCAAATTTTTGACTGCCTTAACACACATACGAGCATGATCGAATCACATATATAGTTTTTTGCCTGCCTTAAAGCACATCTGAGCATGGTAGAATCACATATAGAGTTTTTCTAGCTGCCTTAGAACACATATGAACATGCTTTAATCACATATTCAATTTTTTGACTGCCTTAGCACACATATGAGCATGATAGAATCACATATATAACTTTTTGCCTGCCTTAGAGCACATATGAGCATGATAGAATCACATATAGAGTTTTTTTATTGCCTTAGAACACACATGAGCACATGATAGAATCACATATAGTGTGTAATTTATTTCATTATATTTTGTTTATCAATACTGACTGTTCTTTTCTTGTGTAGGCTGTTAGCGATAATCAGTGTAGCGGAGCTGAAGGGACAGATAAAGGAAATGAACAAGAAGACGCATAAAATCTTGGCGATGATTAGAGAACTGTGTTGAAGAAGTTCTATTTTTTTATGTTTCCTAATTGTAATTGTTGAATTGTAAATAATTAAACTTGTTAATTTTAAGGTGGAATGATTAATTATTGTAGATTCTTTTTATATGGAATTTTTTGTGTGGTTTGTTTTTTATTTACAGGAAATATAAATTGTGTCGTTCTCTGTATTTAATTTTCAAATTTTATTTTTTTATTTTTTTTCGTGTTTGTGATGGATTAGCGACGGAACCATCCGTCGCTATTCATATAAATCTAGCGACGGCATAGCGACGGACGTAAATTCGTCGCCAAGTCGTGGTCGTCGTTTAGTATCAGCGGATTGGCGACAGAATACAATGCTCGTTAGCCCGTCGCAATTAGCGACGGACTTGGCGACGGAATAAATTCGTCGCCAGTTAGCGTCGAAAAATTCACGACGTAAGCATATCGTCGCCTTGTCGTCGCTAATCCGTCGCTAACAGGCGTAGCGACGAATTAGCGATGGAATGGGCTCGTCGCTAATCTACTGCTTTGTTGTAGTGTTACTATATAATTTTTTATATCATATCTTAAGTACAATCTATTTTTGTTCTTTCGTCCTTCACATCTTTTATGAAAAATTATAAAAACTCATTCTCAACAACTTGTCCTTCATTTGTTATTATTCTCATGAGTACTATTGTGCCACTCTCTTTCTCTCTCTCTTCATACGAAGTAAACCTCCATCCATAACCATTGACCCCTTTACAATTTTTTTTGTTTCATCTTTTTCAAAAACCATGAACTCCCTCCAAACGAGATTCATTAAAACCATGTCCTTTAAAGCAAAACATCAATTCATGTCAATCATAACCTTACTTTATGTCATACATCTCATATCTAACCTCAAGAGATATTGTCCTTTATGAGTATTCTCACTCCTTCCACGCATATCCATAAAAACATTTCTTAAATAAGAAATTATTGCATCTCACTCAAATATCCTTTTTGTCTTATTCCAAACTCCTTCTTCACGAGTTTAGAATGCTTTCACATAAAGTAAAAACATCATATAAAAAGTTGTTTGTTTTATTAGGCCATTATTTCTTTCACTCTATAACAATCTTTACATCTCATCACTTCGTTTCACGAAAATCTTTGAAATCCAAAAACCTTGTCCAATAGGACACTTCATACTCAATTCATGACACACCTCATAATCCAAAAAACTCTCCCATAGTAAAATTTTCTCTATATAGAAAAATTATTTAAAAACTATGTCCTTCTTGACCTACATACTAATATAATACACTATACTCCAAAAACTGATTTGATTTATCATTCACATGCTATACTCACGAATTTCCTTATTCAACTAAAATCTAAAAAACATACACTTCAAATATCATTCATTTTTTATCACAATTATTTTCTTCCTTCTATTTAATAGATTGGGTCATCCCTCACCAATTCCACACGAATTTCTCTATCTTCATACAAGCTATCACTCTTTCCAAGCTCTTCTTTCTTAGTCTCTTTTCAAGTACTTACAATAGAATCCTCCTCCTCATCTGACATTAACATGCTTGAAGCTTCAGAGTTGAGATTTCCAGATCTCATTCACACATATCACTCCATAAACTCCATGACCATCCAACCAGGTAAATTAGTCCATCTAGAAGCCTTTCCATCATTTGATTTACAATCTTCTCTTTCCGATTTTATTCATGTCCTAGCCTCTCCACAATTAATGCCCATCTATCCCCATCTCATCAAAGTGTTCTACACAAACCTTTCTGTCGACCATGATCACTCTACTATCACTTCCATGGTACATGGAAAAGTCTTCTCCTTCGGCATATCTAAGTTAGGCTACATTCTGAATATATCTTCCTACGGGATTGAGCTTCCCAACATTGTTCCTCTCGACCAATCCGTGTTCAAGAAAGTCCTCCTCTCCACTCGCTCCACCCACTTTCCGTGGCATGAAAGCAACTTAAAGCCTCATGCTCTGTTACTGTCCAAAATTCTTTCCTCCAATGTAGTCCCTAAGTCGCCCTCTAGGGGATTTATTGCAAATGAAGTCTCCCTTCTTCTTTATGCAATTTTCTGTGCCTTTCCCATCAACTGGTCCAGTGTCATCTTCCACAACATGATTAACTTCTGTTCCTTTCAGTCTCTTCCCTTTGGGTACTTCATCACCCTCATTCTTGAATTCTTCCAAATACCTCTTGCAATCGATGTCGTCTATCACTCCAACCGCACGTTTGATGACTCCTCTCTCCATGAGGTAGAGTCCTCTCACCTAAACTCTGACGACGATGGCCCTCAAGAAGCAGATCAAGCAGCAACTTCTGACCTTGACATCTTCTCAGCACTTGTCAATGTCCAGAACACCTAGGATCTCCTTCTCAAGAGTCAAGCATCACTGCAAATCGGCCAAGATGAATTACTAAGTAAGTTTCACCCCTCATCCGGCTCAAAATAAACTCTTCATTCATGTCGTTTGTAATAACTTTAACTATTTTTTCATTTGGTTTGTAATAACTCTACTTACTCTGATCCCCTCCTTTTTGTCCATGACAAAGGGGGAGAAAACCTGTCTCCAATAGGAGAAAGATACTCTTTGACATTTTTTATGATATTATTATTACTATGCATATTGTCGTTTTGACAGGGGGAGCATATTTTGTCATCATCAAAAAGGGGGAGAATGTTGAGAAACTATATTTTGATGACACACAATATGATACACTGTCATATTTGATTTAATATGATACGATAATATGTCTTCTTGAAAAATGTTATATTATGACTGGATATGCTTTGCCATGTATCTAACGAGTATTTGATGCAATGATATCTCACCCAAAAAGGATGGAGACCTTCTGTCCAAGTACAACCGTGGTGCAATCATACTCCTTGAAGAAAAAGCTTGATGAGTCATGCATTCCTAAAGATCATCTAAAGAGATCGGCTACCTCAAGATGAAGACTTTTTTCTTCTTTAGAGTCATATGTAACAGAACCTTCAGAAGCATGCATATTGCATATTACATACTTCATCATAAAAGTCACTCATTCCCAAAAGCTATATTTCATAAAAGTATACGATAGTTTCAAAAAAGACCTTTTTGAAAACCAATAATTGTACCTTCTTACAAACCTCTATGGAAAAGGTATTTTGACATGATATATTAGCTCATGATTTCAAAAAGCAATAATTATACCTTCTATCATGTATAAGACAACTTGAGAAGAAATAAAAAGAAATGATTTCAACTATGTAAGAAAAAGACAAAACATAGAAATCGGCTAGACAAAGAAAAACAAATATAATATGTTTTGAAAAGACTTTAGTTACCTTTTACAACTCAAGAATGTCGACTTACTTGATGTCATCATTCTCTTTGTAAAACATTAAATACCTCCTCTACAACTCTTTCTAGAAATAACTATTTTAATCCCACTCAAGAATGTCGACTTGCTTAAAGTCTTCATTCTCTCTGTAGACATTGAAAAATACATCATAAAGCAATTCTTGATATGACTATTTACAAATAAAGATCTCAAAGCATTTATTGTACTTACACTCATTTAAGTAAAGAAGTGACAATTTCTAAATAAAATACTTAAGTACTACAAATCATTAATTATAATAAAGACAAAACTACATAATGGCTTACACATCCAACGTTCAATGTACTATTATAAGAAAAAGACATTTTACATAAAATGTATCATACCTAAAATATTACAACGACTAGTGTACCCCAAATACTACTTTTATGGAATGAAGACTTTTTCGAATATCCATAAAGATGTCTTTTGAAATGACTTGACATCTCACATCCCAAAAAGACTATCATTTCAAAAAGGCAACGACTATTTTTCTAAGGCTATATAAACACAATCAAATTACTTATTTCATAAGGACATGTGAGCTTACAACGAGAAAAATTCTTATTCGATATTTGAAAGAGAGCCTTAAAAAAGAAAAAGAAAAGAAAGAGAAAAAGTCAAGAATAGCTCTTTGACAAAGTGTATCTTCTGAGTGAAAAAGAACAGAACATTCTGAGAATCCTTCATTCGTGCATTCATATCATTCTGAAGGTTGTATAGGAAGTATTGTAACTTTATGTTATTCACTGTATTCCTTTTTTGTTGAAAGAAGTAGACCTCTGTGAAAGAGGGTGTGCCCCTTCTCTGTTGAGAGAAGAAGACCTCTGAGGAAGAGGGTGTTGTACTATTTGTCCGGTAACTCGGATGTTATAGTGGAAAGCTCAAGTGGTTTGCTTGGGGACTGGATGTAGGTCTGGGAATTGACCAAACCAGTATAAATTCTGTGTTTTATGTGTTGTGCCTTATTGCATTTTATATTTATTTTATCGATCTTTACAGTATTTCACTATTCACCCCCCCTCTAGTGGAATTTCAGCATATTCATAGTGCCTCTTGACCAGCACGCCACTTACCATTACACATGCATCCTCCCCCATCTCTCTGTTAAAATACACATAACCTGAAAGCATATGTTCCATCGATTTCCTGCAAATCCAGACACTTCATCATAAATGTCCATTTTGTCACTTATATTCCTGTTACATCATGATTCTATGCATCTTAAATGTTCATGGCATCTGGTCTCTGCATATTAGCAATACATTGTTGATACTCCTATGTGTATGTTATTAAAAAAAAAAAAAAGACACACATACGTTCATTTCACCATGGGATTTTTTATCCCATTTTGAATCCTGATGATTTTTTTTATTCCAAGGAAAGTCTATTTGAATAGCTATGGAGCCCTGGGTCACCTTTTAAATATATGCTGAAGCCATTTGTTTTAGTTCTTTCCTCTAGATTCTTTTCTTGATTTGTTTCAGCATTTGGATTTTCGGTGATCTGATCTACTGATTCATTTTATTTGTTCTCACAAGTGACTGCCATGTAATTGCCCACCTGCCTCCCTACTGCATGCAATTCATCATTTCAGAGAGGCAATAATGAGTTCTTGACAGTTTGTTAAAACCTGATGTTGTAAAGTGATAAAGGTTTTTTTTATTCAGGTTATTCATGCTTGTTCATTTAATGAGGGGCCAATTATGTCGCCCATAATGGAACCCTGCTTGAATAAAGTTATAAATCCATAATTATTATTCGTTATTTCTGAGTATTTATTGATTCAATGCATAGTCATGGTTATGGACTGTATACATCACAAATCAATTATGCTGGATCTGTCATCAGTGGGAACATATCTACTGTGGGAGAAAGAGAAAAATCTGGTTAAAGTTTAAAGGGCTCAGAGAAATGGAATCAAGATCCAGGAAGCTTTTAGCGTGAGTAAGACTTGTTACAGAAAATCAGAGAACTTAGACTTCTTGTTTAAAACTTTGCTCATTACTGTAGTCAGCACTTTGTCCCTCACCTATCAGCCACTATCTTCACCACCCATGTTCCACTGTTTAATCACTCACTTCTTCTCCACCATCAACACATCCACTTACACCGCACAACTCATCACTTCTTTGTAAATGTGGTTCATGCCATTAGTAGGATGGACGATTGCAATATCTAGCCTAGATACTTGATAAATCTGAAAAACCCTTTCTTGATTCTGTATCATGTAAATACGGTCTTTGTAGCAAACTGATTGAAGTTCAAGAGCTCTTATTCTCATATTGACCATGGACTGATGGATCACAACCATGCTGAAATCATATTTGTTTGAACTTTTTTTTTTTTTAGATTATGTATTTCAAAATCATTATCAACTCTGTCTAATCCCCTTTCCAAGTCTTATACTGAGTCGGTAGTTCCTAAAATTGGTCTAGGATCGGCTAGTAGCTTATACCCATATGTATCATGTGTTGGTGTTATGGCCAAATTTGACACTAAGATTTTAGATTTTGTTCATACCTTCATTTTTTTTAGATATTGTTGGATCTGACCTTTCAAGAACTCTAATGCTAAAGGATACAAAGATTGAGGGAGTCTAAAATCGTTGTCTGTTTGATGTGAATGAGAGCGGATCATCAAGAATTTGAGTGGGAACTACGAAGACACTTGTTAGCTTGGATCTTCCAGGTAACTCTACTTATGCTTTCAATACACCATAGGATGATTCCCTTCTATGTATATATTCTTTTGTTTATGTTAATTCATGTCTTGCAGGAAATATATGGAGATCATTATTTGTTTTCTAGAATTTAAGATTCTTATAAATTCTAGATTCCATATTGTAATAATTAGATATCAATAAGAAATTTCATCTCCAGTCTTAGATTAGAACATATGAGCATATCATAAATTCCCTGTTTCATGCCATTTTTCTTTATTTCTCAAAAAATACACCAATGGTGAAACACGAATGGCACGTGCACCATTCTAGTGAGAGGTAATTAATCCTAAGTAAATGACTCACATTGATGGCCATAGTCAAAATGTGGGCAATGCTTAGGATTTTTATCTTTTATGAAATAACATTGGATCCACACTGGGTCTCTTTCTAAAAAACATCATATTTTCTTTAAATATTTTCCTCTTTTATCAGAGTTTAGTTTAAAATTAATTCAATACATATATCAATGACCATAGTCAGGATATATTGAGAGTTAATTTCATTTTAAACTCTATAAAAGCACCAAAATATATTTTATTCTTCACCTGAATTTAAATATGATTATTATATAATACATTCAATGCCCATAGCCAGGGATGTATTATATCTTCAATCTTATTTTAATTCACTTAAAGAATGAAACACGTTTTTCAAATCCAATTTCAAAATTCTTTAAATTCATTCATCACTTAGGATAGAATTACATCATATTTTTAAAAATTCTTTTTTCAAAAATCCAAGTGATTTCCTTCAAATATCTTCTTCGCTTCTCAAATCAACTTTCAACTCTTATAAATTCAAATACCATCTCCAAATTCTAACTTTAAATTCAAAAGTCCAATTTGACTTTGAAATTCATTTGTATATTCAAAATTCAATTTCTAATTCTAATCAAATCTCAAATTTCAAATCAAATTTGAAATTCCAAGTTCATTTTCAAGATTCAAATTCAAATTCAAATTCAAATTTAATTCAATATCTCAAGTTCAATTTCAAAGTTCAATTTAACTTTAAAAATCTCTGATTCATCTTCTGATTTCAAAATCCAAATTATTCTTTATCTTCAAAGCTCTATCTCAAGATTGAGTCTTGATTCTCAATTTAAAATTTTGAGAATGATTTTGAAAATTCGATTCTTCCTAAGCCTTAAATTCAATTTGGGTTTTCAAAAACCAGATCCATCTTCAAAAGTCCCATTTGGACTTTCCAAAATCCAATCCAAAGTTAGAACCCAATCCCTACTTGGATCCAGATTTCCAAATGTAATCTCCACTTTCGGATCTCAAACTTTAGATCCAAATTCCATTCCAGATTTCAGATCCAATTCCATTTAGGATTCTAGAGTCAGAATTCAACTTCATTTTGGATCTCAGACTTCAGATCCAAATTCCATTTAGGATCCCAGATTTCAGATCCAACTCCACCTTGGATCTTAGACTTCAGATCCAAATTCCATTTAGGATACTAGAATTCAACTTCATCTTGTATCTCAGACTTCATATTCAAATCCATTTAGGATGCTAGATTTCAAATCCAAATTCATCTTTGATTCCCAGAAACCAAAATCCATTTTCAAAACACATCTGGCCTTTTTGAAACAAATTCTATCTTCAAACTCAATTTAGATTTCTCAAATCTCATTCAGATCTCAAATTTCAAATATAGAATCCAATCCCATTCCAAAATTCATCTCCTCTCCTAAATCCAGATTCAAAAGTCTAAATTCCAACTTTGAAACTTCATTTCCTTTTCTTTTATCTCAGCTTCAAATCATTCTTTTCAAAGTCCAGATTTATTTTCCCAAAACTCTGATTATTTCAAAGACTTAGAACTTTAAGCATATTTTCTAATCTATCTCAAGTTCTAAGATAAAATCAACTATTCCAAATCATTTTCATTCCGTCATCATATTTTCACTTGGAAAATCTCAGATTTTCAAAAATTATTCTTTTCAAAAGAGCATACATCCTTGCATTGCACAAGCATGATTCTTTGTTCATTTGGACTTAGAATAAATTCTTAGATAATCTTTTAGCAAAGCAAAAATGCATGAATTCGACCCTTGGTTCGATTACCCCTGGTAAAGGCGCCAGAAATGGTTGAACCTCGTACTGACGAGCGAGCCCCGTCTCCCGATTTTTCCCACAAAAATTTCAAAACGGAGGCGAGTTATTTTCTTAAATATCTTCAAAATTAAGGTCAATTGAGACCCCGCAAAAGAGTTCCTATTTCTCATTTTCTCTCCTTCTTTTCTATCTTTTATTCCCCTTTAAAAAGGGAATAGAGGTTAGAAAGGCGAAGAGAAGGAGAAGAGGAATGAGAGGAAAATTTTTGCAATGATCACAAGAACACAAAGAAGTGTGCAAATCCGAGAGACTCAGATCAAACAGAAGAGAAGGACTTTTCAGTCCTAATGAGGGATGACATCAGGATATGCCAAAATAAACATCAAGTTCTAACTTCATGTTGGGATAACTAGAAAATATTGCCAATAAGATACCAAAAATTATAGCTGATTCAGAATGATTGAACTGTGCATATATGTGTGAAAACATCACCTCTTTCTACCTAAAGTATTAACTCCAATTGGGCTAACTCCGTAGAATCAAGAATCAAATTCAAATTTGTTGTTGTTGAGTTTCTTCAAGGAAGATATCAATTTTCTTGATATGAAAAGAGAGCAAATATTCTTAGCTTCATAAAAGCAATTGAATGGAAAGATATTGATAGAAGAATTTCACGTAGATAAAGATGATTCCTGGCAGTTTGATATCCTGGGGCTTTTCCCATAATGATCTTTCTGCACTCTTTCTTGAGTCATTGAGCTTTCTTGGGTTTTTGAGAGAAGTTTATTACATCATTCTTTATTTTAGAGATGTCCTGACTTTTCTTTTCTTTTTTCTGGGAAGGGTACGTCACAAACTCCTTCATCTTGGAGATGATCTGATCCTTCTTTTTTTTTCTTAGGGATTATACTGATGATATTGTTTCTTGGGTTGAAAATCTTTTGTTGACAGCAGAAATCAAATATCTTTTAAGGTTTGTCGGGAGGTTCATCGCAGTCGCCTTCATCTTGACGGTGATTTGAACTTTCCCTAGAAGGATCCGTCACAAACTCCTTCATCTTGGAGTTGATCCAAATCTTCTTTGGCCCCGGGGGTCTAGCTCTCATATTCGTCTTCATCTTGACGACAATTGAGAGATCCCTTTTGCAAATATTTGATTGCAGCTTAAATGACGAAGGAGATATGGATTGGGTAGACTTTTTATTGCCCAGGATATTTTCACTGTCTTACTGCCAGAAGAACGATCTTTAAGAATGTGTCATAGCTATGATCAATATCAATTCACTTATGGCTTTTCAACATCATTGAATTTTCCTTCTTCGGTCATATCGAAGATTTTTCTTCATCCTCTTGGTTGACCAATAAAAAAAAAACTTGAATTTTGTTCTTTTTCGCAAAAGTCATGTCCTTTTGGAAAATAATACTGAAGGTAGTTTGAGGTAATTCTTTGTGCAATAAAAGATTTGAGATCAACAATGGTTTTTTATAGCAAATTGGCAAAGTATTCTTGAAATCCTTGATGAAAGTAATTGCTTGGCATCGAATTGACATATCCATGACAAATTTCTCCTCTCTTTTTCCCCAAAAAGAGAGACTCGGGCTTAGCCCTTACCTGAATGGGAAATAGGAAATACTTCTCTCTTCCTTGAGGAGGAGGTGTTTGTAAAACGAAACTTTCAAAGAGAAATTAAGTTTTTGTCAAAACTCCCTATCTCTAGGCTTCTCTTATGGAAAGGCGGCCGAAAATGAGGTTGAAAAAGTATCACAGATGAACGAGTCCATCACACTCTCCCTAGAAGAGGGTCCTCTGCGAAGGGGGTAGCCAAAATGAGAAATTGGGGGCCACAAAAAGAAATGAGCTTTTGTCGAAGCTCTCCTTGGAAAAAGGGTTCTTTTATATAAACATTGGGTTGTTGTTTTGCAAACAGTTCGCAAAGAAATGAGTCCCTTCAAACTTTCTCCTGAAAAAGGGGTTCTTGCGAACGATAAAAATGGTTATATGCGAGAGAAACGAGTTCCCTCGAACTCTCCCTAGAAGAGGGTCCTTCACAAGAGAAAATGATTGATTTTTGATAGAATGGTAACCCAAAGGTTGAAATTGAGATTTAGAGCTTTGAATGGTGATGAATGGTTAGTGCAAAGACTGAACCTGGAGGGCTAACTGATCAGTTTGCCAAACACTAGCACGAGCGCTAGATGTATCACTACGAGCATTGGATTTTGAAAATATACCAGTATGAGCACTGAATTTTGAAAATGCACTAGTACGAGCACTGGGTTTGAAGATGCACCAGTACATGCACTGGATTTTGAAAAAGTATCAGTACGAGCACTGGATTTTTGGAAAAAGAGACCGACACTCCTAAGATATTTGGAAATCGAAGCGGGAATGATTGCCGATGTTTCAGGATTATCCCTTATCCTAAAGGAGAAGTTCAGGTTTGTCCCTTAACCTGAAAGGGAAATAAAGGAAGTACCTCGAAGACCGAGGTTCAGGTTTATCCCTTAACTTGAGAAGGAGTAAAAATCTGAGTCCAGAACTTGATTTTTCAAAGGAAAACTTTGGTCCAATATGAGCATTGGATAAAAAAAAACTCTGAGTCGGAACCTGAAACTTCAAGATAAAAGAAGGGAAACCCAAGTTTTAGAATTCGAATTTTTGAAGAAAATGATTGGTTCAATGCGAGCGTCGGATCCAAAAGGAAGCCTGAGTTGGAACTCGAAACTTCGGAAATGGAAGATAAAGGAGAAAACCCGAGTCGAAACCCGGATCTTCAAAAATAAAAGAAAGAAGAGAAAATCGAGTTTGAAAACTCAAATTTTCGACATAACAGTTGGTCCAATGCGAGCATCGAAAACAAAAGAAAGCTCGAGTCAGAACTCGAAACTTCAAAAATGGAATATAAAAAGGGGAAAACCCGAGTCGGAACCCGGATCTTCAAAATAAATGATAAAAGAGAAAATCGAGTCTAAAAACTCAAATTTTTGATGTAACAATTGGTCCAATGCGAGCATTGGATCCAAAAGGAAGCCCGAGTCGGAACTCGAAACTCCAGAAATGGATATATAAAGGGGAAAACCGAAGTCAAAACCCAGATCTTCAAAATAAAAGACAAAATCGAATTTGAAAACTCAATTTTTTGAGGTAAAAATTGGTCCAATGTGAGCATCGGATCCAAAAGGAAGCCCGAGTCGGAACTCGAAACTCTAGAAATGGAATATATAAAAGAGGAAAACCCGAGTCGGAATCTGGATCTTCAAAATAAAAGAGAATCGAGTTTGAAAACTCGAATTTTTGAGGTAACAATTGGTCCAATGCGAGCATCGGATCCAAAAGGAAGCTCGAGTCGAAACTCCGAAAATGGAATATATAAAAGGGGAAAACCCGAGTCGAAACCCGGATCTTCAAAATAAAAGAGAAAATTGAGTTTGAAAACTTGAATTTTTGAGGTAACAATTGGTCCAATGCGAGCATCGGATCCAAAAGGAAGCCCGAGTCGGAACTCGAAACTTCGAAAATGGAATATATAAATGGGAAAAACCCGAGTCGGAACCCGGATCTTCAAAATAAAAGAGAAAATCGAGTTTAAAAACTTGAATTTTTGAGGTAACAATTGGTCCAATGCGAGCATCGAATCCAAAAGGAAGCCCGAATCGGAACTCAAAACTCCGAAAAAGGAATATAAAGATGAGACCCGAGTCGGAACCCAGATCTTTAAAGTAAAAATAAAAATGAAAAACAAAAACTTGAGTCAGAACTCAAATGGGAAGGAAATAATTTCAACCCGGAAGTCAGATTCTGGAGGGATTGACAAAAGGTATGAATAGATTCCGACGATTATGAAGAAGGTGAGAGATTCATTCAAGATTATTGACCCAAGATGGCCTAAGATTTTGAATTTATTTATGATGGTTTCCAGGATTATCCCTTATCCTAAAGAAGAATAGAATAAGAATTGACAAAATTGATAAAATTGATAAAATTGATAAAAAAAATTAAAAGAATTGATAAAATCGATAAAGAATTTAAAATTGATAAAATTGGAAATGAAAATTGAAAACGATTGGTGAAATATTGGTAGAAATTTAAGAAAAATTGATGATGGAAGACTTCAGGATTATCCCTTATCCTAAAGGAAGAAGCACCTCGCGAGACGCGGATCAGGTTTATCCCTTAACCTGAAAGGAAAAAAGAATAGAAAAATTAATGAAAATAAACTGATAAAAATTTACAAAATCAAGAAAGATTGACGAAAATTGTTTTGCAAAAGAATTCTCATAGGTAGCAACATCGTTCCTATGAGGGGACTCAAGATTATCGTTTGTCCTGAATGGGAACACCTCGAAGAACGAGGGTCAAATTTATCCCTTAACCTGAGTGGGAGAAGGAATACCTCAAAGGTCGAGGTTCAGGTTTATCCCTTAACCTGAAAGGGAACACCTCGAAGAACGAGGGTCAGGTTTATCCTTTAACCTGAAAGGGGAGAAGGAATATCTCGAAGGTCAAGGTTCACGTTTATCCCTTAACCTGAAAGGGGAAAGAATACCTCGAAGGTCGAGGTTCAGGTTTATCCCTTAAAGTGAAAGGAGAAAAGAATAGAATTGATAAAAAAGGAGAAAGATTGTTGAATTTTATGAAAATTTGTTTTGGAAAAGAATTCTCATAGGTAGCTTTGTTGCTCCCTTGAGGGTATCAAGATTATCCCTTATCCTGAATGGGAATACTTCGAAGAATGAGGGTCAGGTTTATCCCTTAACCTGAGCTAGAAAAAGAGGAAAGGAATACCTCATTGGAAAGAGGCATCAGGTTTATCCCTTAACCTGAAAGGGTATGTGAATAAAGATTGATAAAATTTTAAAAATTGATGAAAAGTTTGATAAAACTTGATCAAAATTGATAAAATTAATAGTAAATCGATGAAAATTTGACCAAATTGAAAAATGAATAAAAATGGATGAAACTAATAAGGATAACAAGATTAACTGAAAATTGATAAGATTTAAGAAAAAAAGAGTTTGTCTGATCATGTCTGCATGTGATGGAAGGAAGACAGATGTATATATAAAATAAAATGCCCCAGTATTATGGAGAAGAATATGAGAATGACAGAAGATCATTGTTTTATTGAAAAGGCTCTTTGAAGAGTACAAAAGGCTAGAATGAACATTTTAAGTATAAAATCTCTTCAAGTGCAGAGCATTGATTGGATCTGGCAGTTCCACCCCATCTGCGTTGATTAGACGATATGAATTGTGAGGCAATGCTTCTTTAACCACATAAGGGCCTTCCCAATTGGGTGACCACTTGCCCCGTGGTCGATGCTTGAGATGAGTTGTCGATCTGAGCACCAAATCTTTAACTCAGAATTTTCTCTCAATGAATAATTTGGCATAGTGTCGAGCTATCCTCTGACGATAAGCCTAAGCATGCTCTGCTGCCTTGAGTCTCTTTTCGTCCAAAAGATCAAGTTGTACCAACCTCTGCTGCTGATACTGATCAAGTGGGAGCTCGATGAGCGATGCAAACTTGAATGCGGGCTTATGAACGTGGAGAGGTAATACTACCTCGGTCCCATAAACAAGTTCTGAAGGAGTAGCATTGGTTGGAGTCCGAATGGTGGTTTGGTATGCCCAAAGTGCATCGTGCATCTTCTCGTGCCAATCACGGTCTGTTTTCACAGTTCTTTCCAAAATGTGGATCAAAATCTTGTTGGTGGCCTCTGCCTGACCATTCCCTTGAGGATAGTACGGAGCCGAGAAATGATGATGAATCCTAAACTTCAAATAGAAGGTCTTAATCCTCTCATTCTTGAAGTGGCTGCCATTATCTGACACAATATCATGTGGTACGCCAAAACGGCAAAGAAGGTTCTTGTGAATAAAAGAAACCACATGTCGGACTTCTACTGTTCGCAGAGTCACAACCTCGACCCATTTGATGAAGTATTTTGTAGCCGCGAGAAAATATTTGTGGCCATTAGAAGCAGGAGTAATTGGACCCACCATGTAGAAGGCTCACATTGAAAAAGGCCAAGGAGAAACCACATACTGAAAATATGCGGCTGGCGCATGAATGGAAGGTGTGTGCATTTGACGCACTTCCTCATGAAATGATGGCAGTCTTGTTGCATGGTTTTCCAGTAATATCCTGCCTGGATGATCGGCTTAACAAGTGTTTGGTAGCCGACGTGACCACCACAAATTCCCTCGTGTGCCTCTTGGACAACTTCTCTGGCTTCATCTATGTCTAAGCATCTGGCGTACTCAGAACTGAACCCACGACGGTAGAGAGTATTGGCGAGGATGAAATAGTGGACTGACATGTGTTGGATCGCACGTTGCTCCCTTCTCGACATCTCCGGTGGGAATTCACCGGTCTCAATAAAGTCTTTGATATCTTGGTACCAAGGCTTTTCTTTCTGAGTGGCTTGGTTTATTTGTTTAGCTGGAATGAAGGCAGGTTGATCAAGTCTGCCAATTTTGAAGGAACGACAAGATTCACAGTCTTTGAATGATAAAATGGAACCTAAACATGCTAGACCATCTGCTATATGATTGTATTCCCTCTTGACATGGTTTAGCTGAAATTTTTCAAAATTGCCTATAACAGCTAAGGCAATCTTCTGATAAGAAATCAATTTTGAATCATTGACTTGCCACTCAGGGTTAACTTGACTAACAACAAGCAAAGAATCACTGAAGGCATGTACTCTCCTAACATTGAAGTCTTGCAAAATCTTGAGGCCTTATATTAGAGCTTCATACTCAACCATGTTATGAGTACATTGAAAGTTGAGCTTGAGGGAATAAGGGATCATCTCCTTTTCGGGAGTGATAAATAAGATCCCAATCCCTATACCATACATATTCCTGGCTCCATCAAAGAAAAGGGTCCAAACTGGAGATTCTTGAACATTGCAGATGCGATCGTTGGGAAAGTCATCTTCAGCCTTGATCTCTTCTGTCAGCAGGAAATCTGCCAACTGATCTGTTGTTATCATCGCAAATTTTTTTACTTTTTGCAAGTCAAACTGACCTTTGAAAAAGTTTTTGAAAATAACTCACCTCCGTTTTAAAATGCAGGATAATTCCGAAAAATGGGACTCGCCTGTCAGTACGAGGTTCAACCGTTCCTGGCGCCTTTACCAGGGGTAATTGAACAAATGATCAAAAGTGTACTTAGCTTTGCTCAACTTGTCTAAATCATGTTCTATTTCCTAAATGCACAAAGAATTAGGCATGTGCTATGAATTTTCTGAAAATGCAGATTGAAAACATGATGTTTGCTTTGAGATTTGAAATACTTGGAAAAATCTTGGAAAAGATGTCACTTGGAAAATTGTGAATCATGGTGAAAGAATATTTCTGAGGAAAATGAAAATTGATTTCTGAAGAATCTAGAGGTTTTGTGAAAATCGATTTCTGAGGAGTTTCAAATAACTTTGGAAAACTTGATTTTTCTAAATTTAAACTTTGAAATTGAATATATAACTTGGAAAATCATGATTTGAACTTGATAAATACTTGAAATATCATTTGAAAGCTCAAAATTTTGAGAAAATCAATTTCTGAATAAGACTTAGAAATTTTGAGAAAATTGATTTCTCTGAATTGAAATTGGAATTTGCAAATTAATGAAATGAATGAATATGGATTTGAAAGACTTGATTTTGAGGAATTGAGAAAATCCTTTTATATTTTTTAGAAATGCAGTGCATTTTGAAGTTAGCCTAAGAGTATAGGTTGAATATGGCTAATACGAAGATCACAAATCTGGGTCTCACTCGTATTCTGACTATGGCCATAAATACAAATTCCACCGAGTTTGTCAACTCCATAAGAGCTAGTGCATGTGCCATTCATGTAGACCATGGTGAATTTGTAAATATATGCATGAATGACAAACATAACAATTATATATCAAAGTTGAAACTATATGCAATACAGTCCTATTCTATGCAGGAATTGAAATTCTTATTCCAAATTTAATTACAATTTACATCACTAATTTAATTTAAATACATGAATTTAAAGTAAAGTAAAGTCTTCAATGTCCCTGCAAAACTAGAAAACTTGTTAGTAAAGATATGTTGACTTTTCTAGATTTATCCAGTAATATCTAGAAATTACTGGATTTTGCTAGATATAAGCCCTTTTCCATTATTCCTTGATATAAACTTAATAAAATATGAAATAAAACTAAGAAAATAATAAAGATGAGATTTGAAAATTCGAAATTGGGGTCAAAATGACCAAAATACCCCTGAAGCAAGACTATGGCCTTGAAACCAGGGTTTTCAGAAAGATATTTTGTAAAATGCAAGTTTTAAAATTCAAATAAGGATAAATTAAACCAAATATGATATGACATGATTAAAAATGAGAAAATTAGGGTTTAGACTTTCGAAATTGAGGTCAAATGACCAAATTACCCCTGATAGCAAGACTGGCCTTGAAATCAGGGTTTTCTTAAATAGATTTTGGTAAAAACTTGGGGTTTATGATTGAAATAAGAATAAAATCAAACATGAAACATCCTAACATGATTCTAAACATAAACAAACCCTAAAATTATGAGCTTATACATGAAAATCAAGAAATATCACAAATATCACAATTTTGGCAGTGTTTCTAGATCTTTCAGGTACCCTATTTTGCAATTTGATTGATTCAAGCATCAAATGAATTCCAAATTTAATACAAATCGTCACATGAAATTATTATCACCCTAAAACTAGATTGAAATCATAAAATTATATTTTTGACATTATTTTAATTCAAAAAATGCATTAAAACCCTAAAATAAGCTATTTTTACCCTTGGTCACAAACCAGTTTCAGAGTTAGACTCGAATTAGGGGTCAATTCACCATGAAATTTTTTTAAATTTTACAGAGGTAAACTAAACAGAAAAACAGAAATTTACCTTTTTACATATTGGAAAAATCATCTCTGGTTAGGGAGAAATCCTTCCAGCAATCTGAACTAAAATATAACGAATCTAACATGGGTTAAAACAGTTACTTCGGGTTGAAAATACAGAAATAAATAGCAAACTTAATCAAAAGTTTTTGAAATTTCAGCAGTGAATAGTAGACATAAAAATAATGAAACTCCTTTTTTACAGATCATGAATTGGATCTACGGTCTGAGATCTATGATCAACACAAGTCAGATTAGGGTTTTGGTAAACCCTAACGAGTTTTAAATTTTAAATCTGATTCTTTGACAAAAAAAATACTAAACAGAAGCTAAAAATTATCAAAATTTCACAGTAAATAGTTCACTTCAATAGGAATCCACTGCACTTTACGAATCTCGAATCAGATATCAGATGAGAGAAATAACACAACTGCAAGTTACCTATGAATTTCAACAACGATTGAAAATCACGGTTTAATCTTTTATTTTTTTAACAGGGTTTTCGAATCCTAAAACATCTGATTTTTTTAAAGTAGTTCACTGACATATTCGTGTATCACATATAAAAAATCCAAAATCTACAGTGAGTATTTCAATACGAACTAACATGCTCTTTATTGATCTAAGCTTAAAACACATAGAAATTTAATAAAACTCAATAAAACATGCATTAATCAATGAAAACAATAGAGAAAATACCAAAACAGTAAAATAAAATTGATTTCTATGCTGGAAAACATGTAATAAACATGAATAAGCAAATCAATAAATAAAATACAGGGAATCCATGGCTGAACTTTGATTTTACCTTAAAAATCATGGATTTGACCCATTTAATGGGTAAATCACATGTTTTCATGGTTAAGAACATGAAAAATGATGCCATAATCGATTCTAACGGATTAAAATCCCTGAAAAAACAATAAAACAGGGTTAGATCATCTTCTTGAATTGTTCTTGAGGTTCTTGAGGTTGAATCCATGGTTTAATCCATGAAGGAGATGGCACCAATGGCTAAACTTGCTTTAAAACAATGAAAAATATTAAATAAAACTAAGAAATTAAATAAACTAATTACCTTGAGGTTGCAGCAATGGAGGAAGGGCTGGAGAGGAGAGAGAGGCTTCAATAATCACCAAGGAGAGAGATGGAAAAATCAACCCCCTATGGGTCTCTATTTATAATTTTTTTTTTAGGTTAAATTAAGAGTTTTAAAAAAATTGGATTCTAAAAAGGGGGGGGGGGATATTTTGGTGGAAGATTACCTATCAACTCCTAGCCTAATTAGCCTAATTACTACCTAATTAAACTCCTAACTAAACCTAAAGACCCTCAAATATGGTGCCAATTGGCGTTTTTCCACATTTGGTTTTTAAAGTTTTAACTAAAACCTTTAAAAACAATAGTTTAAGAAAATCAAGTTTTAAAATAGGTTTTCAAAATGGATTTTGACTCTTTTAAATTTCTAAAACTAACCAGGACACTGACTAACCTTAGTCTAACCCTTAATTTCTCAAATGTAGCGCCACATCGAGTGGGCTCCACTTGAATTTTCAAAAACGATTTTAAAACTTGAAATTAAGAGAATTTTCAAAAGATCTTCAAAAGTAAACTTGAAATTAAAAGTTTTGAAATGGCACAGAGTTCCAACTGTGTCAGAACTCCTCTGGATATGGCGCCAACTGAGTGGGCCCACATCAGGTTTTGAAAATTTTGAAATAAACTTTGAAAATATCTTTGAAAAGGGGTTATAATCAATAGTTGAAATTCAGAATTTTTGAAAAATAGAGTTCTAATCGAACTGGAACTCCGAGTTAGAGTCCTGAAATTTTAGGACTTTGAGATTTCGGATTTTAAAAGCCAAATGAAGGAGTTTTTGAAAAGATTTTATCAAAAATGGTGAAATAAGTCAGAAAATACAGTGAGGGTTAGACTCCTAACTCAATCAGAACTCTGAAATAGAGTCGTGAATTAACTGGACTCTGCAAAATAACCTAATTTTTTAAACCAAATAGAAAGGAACGCAAATGGAAGTAAAAACAGACTTCTGACTGGACTAGGACTTCGGGACAGAGTCCTGATCGGACTGAAACTCTAGATTTTTTTTTTGTATTTTTCTGAAAGACATGAAAGAACTCGTGAAAACAGTGAAAACAATAACAAATATTGAAATAAAATAGAGTTCTGATTCAACTGAGACTCTGGGGACAGAGTCCTAATTAAACTAAGACTCTCAGATTTTTGGATTTTCTAAGAAAACAAATGAGAGAATTTTGAAAAACAGTTAAAAATAGGATGAAATTGAAGTTTTGGTTCAGAGTCCTGATCTGATTAGGACTCTAAGAAAGAGTCCTGATTCGATCAGAACTCTAAGAATTTTGGTTTTCTGATAAGCAAATGATGAAATTTGGGCAAAGCTTTTGAAAACCAGTGAAAATGAAGTATGAAAACCAATTTTGGATAGAGTCCTGATTTTATCAGGACTCTGGAATAAAATTCCAAAATTTTAAAATTCTTTGATAAAAGTGTAATAGTTTTGATAGATAGAAAGATTTTTGAATGATTCTCTCAAAATTGAAATCAGGATCAGAGTCCTGATCCAACTAGGACTCTCTAAACAGAGTCCTGTTTTGACTGAAACTCTAAGTTTTGACTCATTTTGAAAGATTTGGTTAAAAACAAGTAGATTCATTTAAAGAATAAGACATGCTTTTTCAAAATCTAAAAATTCAAATTTTTTAAATTCATTCATCATTTAGGACAAAACTGCATCATATTCTCAAAATTTCTTTTTCAAAAATTCCAAGTAATGTAAATATCTTCCTCAATCTATCTTCAAATTTTTATAAAATCCAATTCATCCTTTTATTTCCAAATTCAATTTCATTTTCAATCTCAAAGTTCAATTTAACTTTGAGATTTCAAAGTCATTTTTATATTCAAATTTAAAACAGATTTCAAAGTTCAATTTGACTTTGAAGTTCCAATTCATTTTATATTTAAAACTCCAATCAAACTCAAAGTTCAATTTAACTTTGAGATTCTTGATTCATCTTCTAAATTTCAAAAATTCAAAGGTCTAATTTGACTCTAAAATTCGTTTGTATATTCAAAATTCTAAATTTCCTTTTTCCAAGTTCAATTTAAACTTGGAAGTTCTTGATTCATCTTCTGAATTTAACTCCAATTCCACTTTTGGATCTCAGACTTCAGATCCAATTCCTCCTTAGGATCTATACACCAAATTCTACTTGGGTTCTTAGACTTTAGATCCAAATCCATCTTAGGATCCAGAACCTAATTCTATATTGGATCTCAGGCTTCAGATCCAAATCCATTTTTAGGGTCCAGAGTCCAACTCTACATTTCAAATTTCAGATCCAATTCCCACTTAGGATCCAAAACCCAATCATACTTTGGATCTCAGACTTCAGATCCAAATCCATCTTAGGATCCAGAACTCAATTTTACATCAGATCTCAAATCCCAGATCTTAAATCCATTTTAAGATCCAATTCCATTCCCAATTCTAGATTTCAAATCCAGAGTCCATTTTCAGATCTCATTTGAACTCCCTAAATCCATTTCTATTCTTAAATACCATTTGATTTTCTCAGACCCATTCTAAGATTCAAATTCAATATAACTTCAAAAACTTCATCTTCTTCTCTTAAATCCATGATTAAATTCAAAGTCCATTTCTGACTTTAAAAACTTCATTTTTCAAAGCTTCAAATCATTCTTTCTCAAAGTCTAGATCTATCCTTCAAAACTCTGGTTTACTTCAAAAAAAAACTTAGAACTCCTCTGATCTATCTCAAGTTCTAAGTTAGATTAAATCATTTCTTCACTCCTTTACCAAGTTTATCTCAGAATACTTGGAAATTTCTAAATCAATTTTCAAAAGAGCATACATTCTTGCATTGCACAAGCATGATTCTTTGTACATTTAGATCTTTAGGATAAATTCTTAGATTATATTTAGGCATAGATTCGATCCTTGGTTCGATTACCCCTGGTAAAGGCGTCAGGAATGGTCGAACCTCGTACCGATGAGCGAATCCCGTCTCTCCATTTTTTCCCGCAATATTTCAAAACGGAGGCGAGTTAAATTTCTAAATATTTTCAAATTAAGGTCAAGTGAAAACCCACAAAAGAGTTCCTCTTCTCTCTTTCTTTCTTTTTCTCTTCTCTTTATCTTTTTCTTTCTTTTATTCTTCTCCCTTCAAAAAGGAGAAAAATAGAGGCTAGAAAAGGAAAAGAGAAGGAAGAGAGAGAAACCACCAGAGAGGAAAAATTTTGCGATGATCACAGACTAGTAGGAAGATGATGGATCTGGGTCTCGTCCATATTCCAACTAGGGTCGTAAATATAGACTCCACCGAGTTCATTAACTCCCTAAGAGTTGGTGCATGTTCCATTCGTGTACATCCTTAGTGCTTTTGAAATAAAATGCATGAATCACATAAACAGGATATTGCAGGAATTTAAACTATATGATATGCATCCTAGTCTAAGCAGGAAATTAAATCTCTTATTCCAAAATTTACATTATTACATCACTAAATAAATGAAAGAAAGGGAAATTGCAGACTTCAGTTCCTTCTTTTGAATGTCCCTGCCAAACTTGAAATGGGGTTAGCTTAAATATGTGGGTTTTCCAAGATTTTCCAATAATATTCTGAAATTATTGGACTTAGTTGGATATAAACCCTATTTTCATGCTTTCTTGATATTTGAAATGATGTAGATGCAAGAAATTCAGTAGAAAATAGTTTGAAATTCGAAATTGTTGTCAAATTGACCAAAATAACCCTAATATTAAAGTTATACCTTTAAAATCAGGGTTTTTTGAAGGAAATTTTGGTAAAATTGAGATTTTGAAATTCGAATTGAATCAAATGATGATGAAATGTAGTATGAGGCATGATGACATGCTGCTAAACATATTAGGACTGTAAAATTAGAATTTTGACATGCTATCATCCATCAAAATAACGAATTTCGCTTGTTTTTCGCTTGGTTCCGGGTCCCGCGGGGTCCTGTTTTGATGATATGGCTAAACCGAGCCTCAAATGAATTCCAAATGCTGTTAAATTCGGTATGGAGCATCTACCTATTCTGATAAACATCCTAGAATGTTAAAACTCACGAAATGACATGGTTTAAATGCTAAAATTTAAAGAAAATCCTAAAAAGGGTGAATTTCGCCTACAGACCCGAACCAAATGCAACACTTAATGCAGTAATACATGAATTACACCATAGAAACATATGAGATTTTGCAGACTGCTAAATGACATGAAAATAAGCAATTTTGTCTTTTACAGCTTTGGGATTTGAACTACGGTGAGTTCGGTAACAAGAATTTGGCTCTGACGGAGGCAAAATCAATCTGATCCGATGTAAAATTGCATAAAAAATAGCATACCACCATAGAAATTTCTGATATTTGACAGAGGAACTAACGACACATACAAGAACAACTTTTATTTTTGTGATTTTGGCATTTGAGCAACAGGAATAGAGATAAAAATACGACTTTTCAAGGCTAAATCAACAAAACTGATAAATATCATAAAACAGAAGATTGACAAGAAAAATCCAAAACAGATATCAAAACTGTTTTAAAAATAATAAAATTTCAGATGCAAACAGAGGAGATCTCGAACATGACATTAACTTTTGACAGATTCGGATTTGGAGCAATACCCAAAGAGAACCCATCGCCTTACGTTGATCCAAAATCTCAAAGACCCAAATCAGGCTCTGACACGTGTCCCAAACTCTTGGATTTTTGTCAGACATCAAAAAATTTCAGACAAATCTTATAAAATCATATTAAATACTAGACATCATTCCGCGTTCAAGACATTTTTTTAGATTGAAAATTGGATCTTATATGAAAGAGATATCGATTTTACAATTCGAAAGTAAATTTTCAAAACGTATCCCGGGTAACAAAACTTGACCTACCATTTCGAACATTTACTATAGTAAATAAATTCAAATCATTCCAAATTTTTGGCAGATTTCTAGGGACACCTAGGGACGCGTACTGTGATTTTTTTGATATTTTTAAAGAAAAATAAATGCATGAAATGATGAGTGGACTGACTGACAAAAACAGGAAATTACAGAAATGAAGCTGAATGCATGAGATATTAAATAAATTCATGAAACATGATATTTAAATAAAATAAAACATAAATCTAACCTATTTTTAATGCATGAACATGATGAATGCATGAAATCTAATCAATAAAGCATTAAAACATTTTTTTGATATATGTCATTTTATGAGAATAGCTCGATCCATCCCTCGGATGAGCTCTTTCTTCAAACGACAACACAAATCAAATCATGATAAAATCGATTGAAATAGGGGCTTACCTTGTGTTCTCCTGCGGTTTTGGAACTCCCGAAATGAGCGGCTACCTCGATAATGGGCTCCAGAGGGGCGTGAATCCAGAGGAAACCAAAAAGAAAAAAAATGGAATTATGAAGTTCAGTTCTCAAACAGGGCTCCCCTGAGCTGGGCATGGGCTAGGGTATTTGTAGAAATTTTGGAGATTTTCAAAATTCAAACACAGTGAATCTGGACCTTCTATGTGGCGCCATCTCAGGGCATGCCATTTTGATTTTTGAGAAAATAAAAATAAGAATTTTGTGGGTGAGACACCTCAGCAGGGGATTTTTTTGGAAATTTTCAAAATGTAGCTTGATTTTCTCTGCAGGAGTCTCCCAAATGGCGCCACCATAGAGGGTGCTACCTGGGATTTAAAATTCAAAGTTTGCTTTTTTGCAGGGAGCCCTCATGTGGCGCCACCTCATGGTGGGCTACTTTTATTTTAAATAAACTAAAAATAAAAAATGAAGCCAAGTGGGAGCTCTGGAATGGCGCCACCTCAAAAGGTGTTTGAGATTTGAATCTAGAAGCAGTAGGAGCATGCCATGTGGCACCACATCAGAGTGGCTCTTGACACGTGTCAGAAGAATAGGGCAGTGGGCTCAGAAGGTGCCACCTCAGAGGAGTTTGAATTCTACTTTTTCTGATGAAAGGAGATCTGGACATGTGGCAGTCCAGGATGGTTCCATACCTGACAAGTGTCAGCTTGCTGGAGGATGGAGGAGGTTCTTCAGATGGTGCCACCTCAGGGAAGAAATTTGAAATTCAAATGAAGTTTGCTCTGGAAGAAGGGAGGGTGGACATGTGGCGCCACCTCAGGGTGGCTCCTACAATGCCATGTGGTAGGAGGGAGGAACAAGGAACATGTGGCACCATCTCAGACCAGATGGAAAAAGTAAAGTTCAGGATTTGCACCACCTAGACCTTGTTTGAAATTTTTTGAATGGTTGTTTTTTCTGAAGAAGGCCAAGAGTGACACGTGTCCTCTACTTTTTCTGAAGGAAGCTAGGAGTGACTTGTGTCACCTACTTTTCTGAGAAAAGTAGGGAGAGACATGTGTCATCCTGCTTTTTCTAAAGAGAGCAAAAAATGACATGTGTCCTCTACTTTTTCTGAAAGAAGCTAGAAATGACATGTGTCACTTGCTTTTCTGAGAAAAGCAGAAGGTGACATGTGTCAGTCTGCTTTTCCTAAGGAAAGGAGAGAGTGACATGTGTCACTTGCAGGAGACATAATTCAAATGGCGCCACCTCAGGAGAGACAAGCTCTACTTTTTCTGGACAGGGCACCACATGACACATGGCATCTCAGGGTGACCTTGGAAAGACACATGGCACAGGGTGAAGATGGTGGACACTGACATGTGGCATGGAATGAAGAAGATGTCTGATGACATGTGGCAGCATCTTAAGGTGGCCCCACACTGACACGTGTTGGAGGATGGAAGGAGAGAGAAAATGACATGTGGCGCCACCCCTAGGTGAACCCCATGCTGACACATGGCAGGGAAATGGGAGGAGAGAGAAAAGACAAGTGGCGCCAATCCAGGGACAAGGCTCCTATATTTTTGGGTTTTTCAAAATTCAGGTTTTTCAAAAGAAAAGCCTATGCGACACCACCTCAATGTGGGTCCCATATTGCTTCTTTATTGAAATAAAGACAAGACAACAAAACCTCTTTTTTGGAATTTTAAAAAAAAATCCAGACTAATTGGCAAAACAGAAATTTTGAAAAGAGTTGGCCCCTGTAGGGTGATTTTGTAAAAGGAAGATATTTGAAATTGTTTGACAAAAGGGGCAAAATCTGAGATAAGGTGACTGAAATCCATATTGAAAACTATCCAGATCATTTTCCTGAGAAAATATTTTGAAATTCAGAGTCCTGGGGGTAAAATGGGAAGAATTGATAATTTTGAAGACCCAGGTTTTTGAAATTGATTTTAAAAATAATTGAAATTCTAATATGGATTGAAAATTTTGAAATCAAGAGTTCTGGACCTCGAAATGACATGTTGTGCAGTGCAGTGATATGAAATGCTCATGCAATGCTATGCAATAACATGTCTTATGAAATGTGATCTTGAATCAGGATTTGGAGATTCTCGTCTCCTGTCAGGGATAGGATTTTGAACATTTGAGCTAAAATAGAGAAATTTTGAGAGTTGCAAATGCAATTTAGACTTCTGTAAGGTTCAGACTCAGAAAATGACCATTTTGCCCTTCGGCGATTTCTGGGGAGGTGAATGATGATGCTGGGTGGAAATGTCGGGGAGGTGAGTGAAAATTTGGGGTGTTTACATATCTCCTGCACACGGTATCCTATCAGCTCATATCGACATTCCATCGATTTCTGGGGGCTGCCTTCCCTGCATTATCTACCTGTGCATTCCAAACTATTAGCGTTATTTTGTCCATCCCATTTTCTGCATCATAGTTATATCCTTTAGCGCATCAGCAATTATGTGGTTTACTGCATTTTTTCCAGTCATGTGGGCTGCTATAATACAGCAAAAATTGTGATTTCCCTTTACTATAGTAGTTCATCAAGAACTACTATAGTTGCATTCTGTTTTTCTTTCCACAGTGGTTCACAAAACCACTGTGGCCTTTCACTGTTATAGTAGTTCATCAAAAACTACTATAACTGTCTTTCTTCACAGTGGTTCACATAGAACCATTGTGGCCTTTCTTTACTATAGTACTTCATCAAGAACTACTATAGCTGCATTTTTTTTCTTCACAGTGGTTCACATAGAACCATTGTGGCCTTTCTTTACTATAGTAGTTCATCAAGAACTACTATAACTGCATTTTTTTTTTCTTCTTCACAGTGGTTCACATAGAACCATTGTGGCCTTTCTTTGCTATAGTAGTTCATCAAGAACTACTATAGCTGCATTTTTTTTTACAATGGTTCACAAGAAACCGTCGTGCTCTTTCTTTACTATGGTAGTTCATCAAGAACTACTATAGTTGTAATCAACATTTCTTTTTTTGGTTTCACAAGAAGCCACTAGGATCTTCCATCACGAGTTGCTATGGCCATTGCATTTCACGATGGTTCACCTCGGACCATCCTGGCCCTTGCCTTCACTCATTACATATAGATGATCATTTAATTATGGCATTGTCTGCATATATATATATATATACATATCTATGTGTATGTACATTTGCTAACAAGTGCAGGGTAGGCCAGATGCCTTTCTCGTTTAAATATGAGTGAAGTATCTTGTGTAAAAAAAAATTGATAGTCATTCACACTTTTAAATATCCTTTTGTGCAAATTCTATCTTGCAAGAACATGAGAGACACTTGAGATTAGAAAATTTTCGATGTTTTCAACTCCAACATTGTAATAAACTAGATATTAATGAAAATTCTACCTTTCCAGTCTTAGATTAGAATGGGTGAGCATGTAAATAACATTTGTTTCATCATTTTCCTTTGTTTTTTTCCAAAAATTCACAAATGGTGAAAACACGAATGGCACGTGCACCATTCTAATAGGAGGTGATTAATCCTAAGTTGAGGATTTGCATCAATGGCCATAGTCAGGATGTGAACAAAACTTAGGGTTTTCATCTTTTATGGAATAACACTTGATCATTTTCAAAATTGATCATATTTTATTTAAATATTCTCCTCTTTTATCAGGGTTTTATTTAAAATTAATTCAATATATATACCAATGGCCATAGTCAGGGTATATTGAGAGTTAATTTCATTTTAAACTCTATAAAAGCACCAAAATGTATTTTATTCTTCATTTGAATTTAAAAGTGGTTATTATATAATACATTCAATGACCATAGTTAGGAATATATCATATCTTCAATCTCATTTTTAATTCATTTAAAGAATGAAATAGCTTTTCAAAATCCCATTCCAAGATTCTTTAAATTCATTCATCATTTAAGATAGAACAACATCCTATTTTCAAAATTCTTTTCCAAAATCCAAGTGATCTCAAATATCTTTTTTTTTTTAATCTCCATTTCAATTCATTCTTCTATCTTACTTCAAAGATTTAAAAATTCAATTTCAAAGTCCAATTTGACTTTGAAATTTCAAATTCAATCTTTATATTCAAAATTTCATTTCCAAATTCAAGTCCAATTTCAAAGTTCAATTTGAACATTAAGATTTCTGATCCATCTTCCAATTCAAAATTCAAATTTGAAGTCCAATTTGACTTTGAAATTCATTTGTATATCCCAAAAATTTCAAAATTCTAAATCAAACTTCAAAGTTTAATTTAAACTTTGAAGTCACCTTCTGATTTCAAAATCAAGTTTGTTCTCTTATCTTCTAGTTAGATCTTAAATCCCAAACTTGGATCCAGATTTCCAAGTACAAACCCTACTTTTTGGATCTCAGACGTCAGATCCAATTCTATTTCCAACATCCAATTTCACCTTGGATCTCAAACTTCAGATCCAAATTCCATCTTGGATTCCAAATCTTGGATCAATTCCATTTTAGGATCCAGGATTCAACTTTCACCTTGGATCTCAAACTTCAGATCCAAATTCCATCTTGGATTTCAAATCTTGGATCAATTCCATTTTAGGATCCAGGATTCAACTTTCACTTTGGATCTCAGATCTCAAGATCCAAATCCATTTTAGGATCCAAACTCAATTCTATGTTGGATCTCAGACTCAAGATCCAAATCTATTTTAGGATCCAGAACCCAATTCTACATTGGATCTCAGACTTCATATCCAAATCCATTTTAGGATCCAGAACCCAATTCTACTTTGGATCTCAGACTTCAGATCCAATTCCACTTTAGGGTCCAGAGTCCAACTCTACGTTGGATCTCAGACTTCAGATCCACATCCATTCTAGGATCCAAAGTCCAGTTCCATCTTGGATCTCAGACTTCAGACCCAAAATCCATCTTAGGGTCCAGAGTCCAACTCTATTTTAGATCTCAGATTTCAGATCCTAAATCCATTTTAAGATCCAGAATCCATTTTAGGATTCAAAATCCAATTCCATCTTAGATTCCAGATCTTGGATCCGATTTTATTTAGGATCCAGAATCCAATTCCATTCCCAATTCTAGATTTCAAAACCAATTCCATCTTCAGATCTCATTTGAACTTCCTAAATCCATTTCTATTTTTAAATACCATTTGATTTTCTCAAATCCATCCTGACTTCAAATTTTAAATCTAGAATTCAATATCACTTCAAATTTCATCTTCTTCTCTTAGATCCATGTTTAAATTCAAATTCAAAAGTTTGTTTCTGACTTCAAAGCTTCATTTCTTTTTCACTCCTCTCCAAATCATTCTTTTCAAAATTCAAAGATTCATTTTTCCAACTCTGATCATTTCAAAGACATTAGAACTTCAAAATATCCTTCCTAATCTATCTCAAGTTCTAAGTTAGATTCAACCATTCATAAATTATTTCTTCACTCCATTATCAAGTTCTTCTCAGAAAACTTGGGAATTTTCAAAACATTTTCTCAAAAAAGCATACATCATTGCATTGCACAAGCATGACTCTTTGTGCATTTAGACTTAGGATAAACTCTTAGATGATATTTTAGCAAAACAAAAGGCATAAATTCGATCCTTGGTTTGATTACCTCTGGTAAAGGCGCCAGGAACGGTCGAACCTCGTACCGACGAGCGAATCCCGTCTCTCCATTTTTCCCGCAAATATTTCAAAACGGAGGCAAGTAACTTTCTAAATATTTTTAAATCAAGGTCAAGTGAGACCCTGTAAAAGAGTTCTTCTTCTTCTCTTCTCTTCTCTTCTCTTCTTTTCTCTTCTCTCTTTTTTTTCTGTCTTTTATTTTCCTCCCCTCAAAAAGAAGGAAAATAGAGGTTAGAAAAGGAAAAGAGAAGGAAGAGAGAGAAACCACAAGAGAGGAAAAATTTTGCGATGATCACAATACCCCAGTGGGCTTGGCAGATATTTTCATTTTTCCAAAGGCTGAGAGAAGATCCATTTTCTGAGCTTTGGACTGAGCCTGCTGCAATACAAGGACCTGATGCTGAGCTTGCATATCCTTTTTGGAGCATGGCCTAATATGCTCCTGTGGTTGAAAAGACTGTTCAAAGATGACTGCTGTAGAATGATGGGGAAATGGTCTCTTCAAAATATCCATATTTTCATCTTCGGCACCTTCTACCAGATGATTCTTGTCAATGAGATCCTGAACAATATTTTTGAGAATGAAGCAGTTCTCAGTATTATGCCCCATTGTTCTGTGAAATTTGCAAAATTGATCCTTGAATTTTCCCATGGGCACAAGGGGATCGACCAGTCTAGGCAATTTGACAATTTCTTTGGTCAACATGTACTCGAGCACAGTCTTGAGTGATTGGTCCAGTGGAGTGAACTTCCTATCATAGCTCCATCCTTCATGTTTTACTTTCTCCCATGGTTTCGGTCCCTGTTCTAACTAAAGTGGCTTGTTGAATTGCGGGATCGACTTCCCTTTCTGATCATTCTTGTTTGAACTTCCGGACCCATAACAGAAATCTTCGTTCTACCCCTTGCGATGATTCCATTTATCATTTATGGCAAAGTGGGTGAAATGAGTCTTCTTCTTTGATTCATTCTGACTGTTGTTCTTAGCAAAAGTTAAGCCTTCGTAGAAACCGTTTTCCATACTTAACTCGAGTCATTCAGCTCGCTCTGTTAAATTAATAAATGTTCTGGATGGTGCGGTGGAGATGAGGCCTTTCAGAGGCTGTGAGAAATTACTTAGAATCAAGGACAAAGCATGCCCCTCTGATATGGGGTCTCTCATCTTATTGCAAGCTGACCTTTAGCGATGAATGAAATCTCTAGCCTTTTCATTTTCTCTCTGCTTGAGGCCGCAGAGATGACTAAGGGTGGGAAGCGCCTCAGCATTAAAGAGAAAATGCTCAATGAACATGTTTACCACCTTGTCAAATTCTTTCAGTTCAATTGGGTTAACATGCTCCGAGTACCATTTGACTGTTGTTCCCTCCAGACTGTGAGGAAAACAAAGAAAAAGCTCCTGATTGTCTCGCTTGAATCTGGAGCATTCAGTGAAGAACATGGCGAGGTGTGCCTTGGGATCACCAGAACCATCGAATTTGATGAACTTCTTAGGGAGATTATCCAGATTGTCTTCTCCCTCCAAACCGTCATAGAAGTCTTCACTGGTGAAGACCTTCTTTCCCTTCTTGCGGGCTTGCAGATCTCGAACTATTCTGACCACATCTTTGAATTGTGGCTGGTCAGAGTCACTGATAGACTGATCTTTGATATTATGGGCTGACCTTTGCCCTTGAGTTGACTTCTGAAATGCATGATGAGTCTCAAACTCTTCATCTGAATCTTTCATTGATTCTTCTTCATCGGTCGAATCAACATACTTAATGGACTTCTTGGCTGCCTTCGAGACCTCCTTCATTTCTCGGCCTTTTGCCTTTTGCTTAACTTGGATCTGCTCTGCATTGGCTTCAGCTTGCTCTGCCAGCATTTTGGTCATCATTTTCTTGAACATGGCATACATTTTAGGATCAATGTCGTCCTCAACCTGTTGCCCTTGATTTCTGTCGGAATGCAGGGAGCCCATCTCTTCTTCTGAAGTTGTTGAGTGTGCCATGCCTTCGACTAGTGTGGTTTTCTTTCCGAACCTTGTTTGAACCATTGAATGTCACGAAAGCTCTCTTGAGGTTGCTAATGCTCTCTGCAGAGCATAATTGATGGTTAGGCTTTTGAAAGAAATTTTGATTGGAGGAAAATATTTACTGAGAATTTTGGTAGACAATTGAAAGAGTATCCCATTACTAGGGATTGAGTCATCGCTGGGATTTCGACAATTGCGTTGTCATTCCTTTGCAAAAATAAACAACTAAAAAATATGCCTTGTTACCTAGGCGAGGTCGTCAAACCAAGATAGGATGAAATTTAAAGGAATTTTATTGAAGAAAAAACATGATTTTATTAATAATAAACTTGACAAAGGAGAGGGGGTCAAACAATTTTCCACCACTCCTGATAATCAGAGGACACTCGAGGACCAGGAAAAATAGTGAGGGTAACAAAAGAATCCAAGCCATGTCTGGCAGAATGGTATGCTCCGGACCACTGATCTGATGTAAGATCGAACTCTGGCAAGATCCCTGATAGTGGGCAAATTTCTATGTGCTTCTGTCTCTGAGAGAATTGCCAGACACACCGCTCTGGATGGTAGTATGCGCAGAAGAATGGGCCAAGTAGCCTGAACCGCTTGTCGTATGCATAAGTATATCTGGGTGGTGATTCCTGACGATCAAAGTAGTCTCATACGACTTCTTCCTCTTGAAGGTTGTCGATTAAAAACCGGTATCGTGCAACTGAGAGAAGCTTTTCACCATTATATCTGAATGAACTGGCTCAGGCTGACACATGCCACAGAAACCAAGACTGTAATGCGTAGGTACACCCTTCGACTAGAATTGATTCTTCGAGTGTGAAACAGGTCAGCCCTCGGTATAGAAAAGCGAGTGCAGCCATGGCTATGGAGAGACGGCTAGTCTGTCGACTTCCCCACCTTCGCAGAAGTTGAACTATCCTGATATCCATGTAATTTTGTTCATCTGGAAAGAGAGCTAATCCCACAGTACATAAGATCATCGCATGCTGGATTCTCTCTCGAGCTGTTTGAGATAAGGAACTGACTTCCAAAAATGCTCCATACTGTCTGTAGATTTCGAGCAGGTCCACATATTCGTTTCCATTCTCCTCTATCAATGGCCAAGACTTGCGTCCTGTCATGCAGGCTAGAGCGTCTCGGGGATCCAGACCCTTGACATTGATTAAGAACTGTTTCTCTAATGGATCTTCAAGTTGACCAGCTGGTTCAGGTAATCCCATAATCTCTGAGAATTCGTCCATCAATAAAGTCATCTCCCCCCATGGGAACCAGAAGATACTAGTGCTCGGATTTCACCGCTTTGCCAGTGCATGGATCAAATTGTCGTTGACTATCTGCTTTCTCACTACGGATGCCAGTTCCAATCCACAATCGTCTAAATGGTCCGAAAACATACAAGAAAAGTTCTTGAGCCATGAATAATACCACCGGAGAAGGAAGGATCCGGTGCTGAGGACTCGATGTTCAGGAAGACCTAGTCGCGCCTCATAGGAGATGTGACCCTCAGAAAAGACTGAATCAAGTTAACTGGATGCCATCAGACTGAAAAACTGGGAAATTTTGGAATAAGACTCAGGAAAATACAAGAATTTTGAAAAATTTCAGGCAGGATGAAAATAAAGCTGGAAAATTCGAGATCCAGAAGGAAGGAAGGAAGGAAGGAAGGATGGAAAATCACCTGGAGTTTTGAGGAAAATAAAGGAGAATTTGGAAAATCGTCCAGGGTTTGAATAAAACAAGAATTTTAGATAGTATATGGAAACAAATGAAAGAAATTGGGGAAAAGTAAGTGCTGACCTTTTGTACATAAACAAAGAATAATGACATAGACAAAAATGTAAGCGGAGAATTATATATGCCAAGATATGAAGAGAAGATCAAAATTTTATTGATTGATTAAAGTTGAGAAACAACAAATTGATATTTATAAATGATCTTGATGAAGAAAGGAAAACTAGGACGGAGTTGTCCCTACAAGATGACAAAAGAAAAAGAAAACAGAAAACACTGGCATTATCTTCTTTATTTTGTTGCCTTGATGAAAGTAGTGCGCTTGCCTGAGGCCTGCCTAGAAAAACCCAATCCTGCATTAGTGATGCGTCGAATGGGAACGATCAGCTCCAGGATGTCATCTTCATTCTTACCAAGTCCTCTGAAGGGTTGGTATCCATGCTTCATCAGAAGATCAAATCTTTTCATGGTTTTTGAAAACTGATGGGACAGAGGATGATCTTTGAGAGAAGTGCAATTAAGGCACCCTCCCAGCTTGAAGAAATGAGGTCCCTGCCACTGAACCACCATTGTAACATTATCTGTTGGTTGGACTTCTTTCAGCTTGAGCATAGCTAGACTTTCACTAAGATTGATTTCATCAACTTCCTGGATGCTCAGGATGTCGGCATTGAAAGTAGGACGAGGAATCATGGGTTCTGGGAGTATTTCTTCCGGATCTTCTCCCAAAACCGTGTTGATCATGCCTCCCTTTGACCACTTTATGCATTGGTGAAGGGTGGAGGGAAGGACATTGGAATTATAAATCCAAGTGCACCCCAAAAGAAGATTGTACGTGGGTGACACATTCACCACGTAGAACAACACAGTGTGCACTGAATAATTGATGAAGATTTCAAGGAAGACCTTCCCCTTGGCTGTCTGCCCATGGTTGTCAAAGTCGTAGATTGTTATCGTATTTAGGACATACTCTTCTTTCTTAAGGCTCAAGGCCTTGGCTGTCATCTCTGGGGAGATATTGAGGTTGTTGCCTTCATCTATGAGCACATGTGGAACAGTCATACCCCTGGTTCGCACCACTATATAAAGAGCATTATTGTGAAATGTATGAGGTTTTGGCAAATCCTCATCTAAAAAAGTTATTGGTGCGTTGGTCATAGCTTGGTTGACTATCTGCACCATATCTTATGGAGTTGTGCTCGGCTTGACTTTGATCTTTCGTAGCAGATCATCTAGCACTTGCTGATGTTTAGGAGAAGCATGGGCTAAATTCAAGATGAAAATGTTTGACAAAGCTGTAATGGGCTTCTGAACTGACTTCGATGTTTCACCCTTCTTTGAAACGGCTTTGATGAAATGCTTCGAGAATTTGGGAATCTGCTTGGCAACCTCTGTTGTCGCTTTTGTTGGCTCACTGACTGGTCTCATCTTGGTAAGGACTGAAATAATGCCCACCCTCTTGGTGGAAGAATGTGCCTGGTGCAGCACTAGGACCTGATGTTGGTCCTGAATGTCCTGGCTAGAGCATGGCCGGATATTGCCCTGGGGAAATATACTTGTTCTGAAATTACTGAAGCTGAATGTTTTGGAAATGACTTGAACATGATCTCGGGCTGCTCTTCGTCCTCATCCTCGATCAACAGATTTTTGTCAATACAATCCTGGATGATAATCTTGAGGACAAAACAATTCTCTGTGTCATGTCCTATAGTTTGGTGGAATTTGCAGAATTTCTCCTTCCATTTGCCCATAACAACTGGAGGATCAGCCGCCTTAGGGAGTTTGACCATCCCTTTTGATAGCATATATTCAAGGATATCCTCTCGGGACTGTTCTAGAGCAGTGAATTATCTATCATAACTCCATCCATCATGCTTAGGTTTCATCTGCAGTTTCACCTCTGGTTGTGGCACTGTCTGAACAGACTACAGCTTAACGAACTTCCCTTTCTGGGCTGCAGAGTTTGCTCTTTCAGTTTTAGAGTTTCTTGAGTTCTTGCTGCGGTTTTTCTTGTTTTTCTTACGGCTACTGTCTGAAATGTCTATGGAGTAGGTAAAATGTGCCTTCTTCTTCTGCTCAGGGTTACCTCGAATAAACGGGTAACATTCCTAAAGGTCATTGTCTAATCCTGTTTCGAGCCATTTGGCTTTCTCAATCAACTTGGTGAAGGATTTTGCAGGAGACATGGAGATGAGATTCCTCAAAGGTTGGGAAAAGTTATTGAGGATGATTTGCAAGGCATGCTCCTCTGAAATGGGAACCTTCATCTTGTTACAGGTGCTTCTCCACCTATGGATAAACTCTCCTGCTCTTTCGCTCTCATTCTGCTTCAGATTATACAAATGGTTGAGGGTGGGCGAGGCTTCAACATTGAACATTAAGCACTCGATGAAGAAGTTCACTACTTTATCGAACTCTCGTAGTTCAATAGGGTTGATGTGATCTGCATACCTCTTGGTTATTGTTCCTTTCAAGCTGCACAGGAAGCAAATAAACAGGGCCCAGTTGTCTTTTTTAAAGTGACTGCACTTTGCATAGAATGCGGACAGATGGGCTTTTGGATTGCCCGTTCCATCAAACTTGAGGAACTTGCGAGGGAGATTCTTCAGGTTATCGTTCCCTGTCTAGGCCAACGTAGAAGTCTTCGCCTGAATAGGTTTGCTTGCCCTTGCTTTTGGCCTGAATGTCCTTGACTGCTCTGTTATGACAATGAAGCCATACATGATACTTCAAGTACAAGGTTTTGATGATGAACAAGTGAATCAACTGCATTTTAGCTAAGGCAATGAAGAAAGATGACAAGCATTGAAGAATTCGATGAAGAATCTTTGAAGACTTGTGTACAAATGTAAAATTCATTAAAAGTCTTAGATTCTTGTAAGAGTCTTACTTAGAGTGCATATTTCGGTTGCATTTCACCTAAAAAGTCTTTAGAAATTTTTTTCTAAAAGAACCCTTCATGAAAATCTTTTTAGAAAACTCTTTATTTAATTTTTTATGTTTATTAGTTGACCAATAGACTCACCAGTCGACTAATCCTTTCGCGCCAAATTTTCTAAACAAAATATCATTTTTGTCAAATTAGTCGACCGAAGGTTTTACCAGTCGACCGGACAGAATGTCTGTTTTTTGAAAATTTAGCAGCAGTCGACTAATAAATTTATCAGTTGACGGGACAGAACATATATTTTCAGAAAAATTTAACAGCAGTCGACTAATGATTTTATTAGTCGACCAGACAGAACATGTATTTTCAGAAATATTTAGCAGTAGTCGACTGAAAGATTTTTCAGTCTACTGATGATATTATCAGTCGACTAACTTTTTCTCTAGTCGACTAAGTTTCAAAACTTCAGATTTTCAAACGGCTTGATAAACACATTAGTCGATCGACGATAACTGTCAGTCTACTAATAGTTAATTATCAGTCGACTAACTATTGTTCCAGTCGACTAATTTTGTCGTTTTTCCTAAAACTTTTAAAAGGCGTGTCTTTTCATTTTTCAAACATTTTGATCATTTAAAATGGACTGTTTTGACATCCTTTCATACTCTCAACGTATGGAATCTTTCAACTATAAATATGAGTGCATTCTACATTAAAAAATATCAATTTGAATGCAATTACATTGAATTACTCTTTGCTTTTCACTCATATTCAGTTTCTCACTCACTTGATATTTTTCACTTTAGTTTTTCACTCAAATTTCTTTAAGAGACAGTGAATTCTTGAGTAGAGTATTTCAACAACCTCAAAAGCTAATTACATCTCATTTGCATTCAAAAGAAGGGCTCGTAAGTTGTTTGTAAGTTGTTACTTATTTCATTTTTCTGTAAAAGGAATGACTCCTTGGTTTAAAGGAGTTGTTTGCTTTCAGTAGGTGTGTTACTGAAAGTGGGACCGGATTTGGTCTGTGTATGATCTTGTAGTTACACAAGGTTGATAGTGGAAATCTCAAGTTGGTTTTGCTTGGGGACTGGATGTAGGTCGGGAAAGACCGAACCAGGATAAATTATTGTGTTCTTTGTGTGATTGCTTTGTGAATTTCAAAATCCGTCAAAATTCTGAAGACAATATTTAAAAGCACTATTCACTCCCCCTCTAGTGCTCATTGCCTCGATCCTACTGCACTTTCATTTGGTATCAGAGCAGGTTAGCTATATTTTGATCTTACCATCATCTAGCATGGAAACAACATCATCTCAGCACAAAGAAGGATGCTCCTTTGTTCGTCCTCCTCTCTTCGATGAAACAAACTATGGATACTGGAAAGTGAGAATGACAATATTCTTACAATCCATGGATCTCGAAATTTGGAGTTATTTCAAAAAAGTATCAAATGCCATCAACTGATTTCAGTCAATGGACCGATGAAGAAAAGAAGACTCCTTCACTTAATGCCAAAGCTATGAATGCATTGTATTGTGCCGTTGACAAGGTAGAGTTCAATCGTATCTCTCAATGCTCTACAGCAAATGAAATTTGGCATACTCTTCTCGTGACTCACAAAGGTACGTCAAAGGTAAAGGCATCTAAAATCGCTTCTTTAGTTCATAAATTTGAATTGTTTAAAATGAAGCAAAATGAATATATATCGGGCATGGTAACAAGAATGACCGATATCACTAACACTCTAAAATCCCTTGGAAAAGAATATTCACAAGTGCATTTAGTCAGAAAAATTCTAAGGTGTTTAACTCATGAATGGGAGAGAAAAACCACAACTATTGAGGAAGCAAATGATTTAAACACTCTCACTCTTAAAGATTTGGTTGATAACTTAATGGCATATGAAGTCCAACTTCAAGACAGACAAGAAGAAGAACCCAAGAAGAAATCTCTTGTTTTTAAGGCTACTTCTGACTCTGAAAATTCAGAAGAAGATAAAGATAAAGATATTGCCCTCATCACTAGGCAATTCAAAAGATTCATCAAAAAAGGAAGATTTCAAAGAAAGGTAAAGAAAGTGGATTCTTCCAATCCTAATGAAGTCAAGTGCTTTAACTGCAAAAAGGCAGGACACATCAAGAAAGATTGTCCTCTTCTCAAAAACAAGCCCAAGGACCAATTTAAGAAGAAAAAGGCATTTTAAGCATGTTGGGATGATAGTGACTCTTCTTCAGATGAAGAATCAAATGAAGAAGTCGCCAACATGTGTTTTGTAGCACAAGAAGACTCGGTAAGTCAATTTGAGTATGATGATTTATTAGAAGTATTTAATGATTTATATGCTAAATTTAAGAGTCTAAGTTCTAAAAACAAAGAGTTAAAAACTGAAAATTCAACTCTTGACTCTCAAAACAAAGTGTTACTTCAAGAGATAGAAGATCTCAAGGAAAACTCTTGTCAAGCATTTGAGATAAAAGAAATTGGAATTAGAACCAATCTCTTGCAAAAAAAAATAACTAGTCTAAAAGAAAAATTAAATGATCTTTTTTCTATAGTGACCAAATTCACAAATGGTCAAGAGAATCTAGAAAGACTTCTTGGTTCTCAAAGATGCTCGGTTAATAAAACCAAATTGGGATATAGCTTCTTTGATACTCAAAATAGACCAAACTATGTGGTGAAGAATCAAAGACAATATTCTCAACCATTTGTTCAAAGAACTAAATTTTCTAGTTATAATAGAAATGCATCTAATCATGTCACTTATAATGCTTATAAGCCTAGACATGATTACTCTAGAAATGCTAAATCTTTTTATCAAAGGAAACCAAAATCCAAATGGATATGGGTTCCTAAGACTAATTCTCATAGACCCAAAAATAGGAAAGGGTCAAATGCTTTGTCTTCTAATTTTGTTGTAGGTACACAAAATAAGGAGCAAATGGATATTGTACAGTGATTGTTCCAAACATATGACTGGAAGGTCGGAGTTATTTTCCACCCTCCAAAGTAAGGATGGAGGAACTGTCACCTTTGGTGACAATAACAAGGGAAAAGTAATCGGTATTGGTAACATTGGTAATCCAAAATTTTCCTTGATAGAAATTGTTCTTTTAGTGGATGGTTTAATGCACAATTTATTATCCATTAGTCAATTATGTGATAAAGGTTTTCTTGTTTCTTTTGAACATGATTTATGCTTAATTTCTGATTTTCAATCTAAAAAGATCAATTTTAAAGGTAAAAGAAGGAACAATGTGTATGAACTTTATCTAGATGAGTTACCCACTTTTAATGAAAAATGTCTTATTGTTTTAAATGAAATTCAATGGTTATGGTACAAGAGACTTGGACATGTTTAACTTTAAAAATATTTCCAAGTTATCCAAGAATGATCTTGTTAGAGGTCTACCTAGAATACTATATAAGAAAGATCACTTATGTGATGTTTTCCAAATGAGTGAACAAATCAAGAGTTCTTTTAAAGCAAAAGATATAGTTTCAACAAAACATCTTCTTGAACTTTTACATTTAGATCTATTTGGATCATCTAGAATTCAAAGTTTGAATAGTAGCAAGTATGCTTTTGTTATAGTAGATGATTATTCTCGATTTACATGGGTGATTTTTCTAAAAAGCCAAAATGATGCTTTTTCTGAATTTTCCAAACTTTGTAGAAGAATTACAAATGAAAAATCTACATCTATTATTAAAATTCGTAGTGATCATGGTGGTGAATTTGAAAATGAATCTTTTCTAAAGTATTGTGATTTACATGGTATATCTCACAACTTTGCTTTTCCTAGAGCGCTCCACAAAATGGAGTTGTTGAAAGAAAGAATAGAACTTTGCAAGAATGTGCTAGAACCATGCTTCAAGATAAAAATTTACCAAAATACTTTTGGGCTGAAGCAATAAATACAACATGTTATGTTTTAAACCATGTTCTTATTCGATCAATCTTACATAAAACATGTTTTGAATTGTATTATAATCGTATACCAAAGATCTCATGTTTCAAAATTTTTGGTAGTAAATGCTTCTTGTTAAATACCAAAGATAATCTTGATAAGTTTGATTCAAAATCAAATGAATCAATATTTCTTGGATATTCTTCTAGAAGTAAAGCTTATCGTGTTTTTAATAAAAGAACATCTTGCATTGAAGAATCTTTACATATTGCATTTGATGAGAATTGTGAGCAGGTTATACCTCTAAGCGAAGGAGAAGAAGTAATACTTCAAGAAGAACCTTTGATAAAGAGTACTTCTCAAGAAAATGTTCCTCTTCAAGCGGTTTCGAAAGAAGTTCTCAATCATCCACATGAACCAGTTATTGGAGAAATAAAGAGTGGTGTCCAAACTAGAAGGCAATTGCAATATATTGCAAATATTGCTTTTATATATTAAATAGAACCAAAGAATATCAATGAGGCTTGTGATGATGAATTTTGGCTTTTGGCCATGACTGAAGAACTTAACCAATTTACTAGGAATGATGTATGGGATCTAGTTGATAGACCAAAGGATCATCCAGTAATTAGAACAAGATGGGTCTTCCAAAATAAGTTGGACGAAAATGGTGAAGTCATTCAAAACAAAGCTAGACTAGTATCACAAGGCTATAATCAAGAAGAAAGCATAGATTTTGATGAAACCTATGCACTAGTGGCTCGATTGGAGTCAATTCGAATGATGTTTGCTTTTGCTAGCTACATGAATTTTAAGTTATATCAAATTGATGTTAAGAGTGCATTCTTAAATGGACATATCAATGAAGAAATTTATGTAGAGCAACCTCCAGGCTTTGAAAATGAGAAATATCCAGAAAAAGTCTACAAATTAAAAAGAGCTTTGTACGGACTTAAATAAGAAACAAGAGCGTGGTATGAAAGACTACAAAATTTTCTAGAACAATCTGGGTTTTCCATTGGTCGGGTAGACTCCACTTTATTTATTAAAAAACTTAATTCAGATATTTTTATTGTGCAAATTTATGTTGATCACATAATATTTGGTTCTACTAATGATTCTTTTTTTAAAGAATTTGCTAAAGCTATGCAGAAAGAGTTTAAAATGAGCTTGATGGGCGAATTAAACTACTTTCTTGAAAACCAGGCTAAGTATACAAAAGAACTTCTCAAGAGGTTTGGGATGGACTCATCGAAATCAAGAAGAAATCCTATGAGTACAACTACTTCTCTTGATAAAGATGACAATGGTAAAAATATAGATACTAAGCTCTACAGAGGTATGATCGGATCTCTATTATACTTAACTGCTAGTCGACCTGATATAATGTTTAGTGTTTGTATGTGTGCTAGATTTCAAGCTAATCCAAAGGAATCTCATTTAACTGTAGTAAAACAAATTCTTCGTTACTTGAAAGATACTTCAGATTTTTGTTTGTTTTACCCAAAATCATCTTCCTTTGATTTAGTTTCATATAGTGATGCAGATTTTGCAGGAAGTAAATTTGATCGCAAGAGTACTAGCGGAACTTGTCATTTCTTAGTAAATTTCTTAGTCTTTTGGTTTAGTAAAAAGCAAAATTCAGTGTCACTCTCAACAACTGAAGCAGAATATATAGCGGCTAGTTTAGCGTGTTTACAAGTACTATGGATGAAACAAACCTTAAAAGATTTTGGTTTGAATTACTCCACAACAACTATTTATTGTGATAACACTAGTGCTATAAATCTTTCGAAAAATCCTGTTCAGCACTCAAGAACTAAGCATATTGAAGTTAGACATCATTTTTTAAGAAATCATGTGTTAAAAGGAGACATTTTGTTAAATTTTATTTCCACTAATGAACAACATGCTGATATCTTCACTAAACCACTTAAAAATGAAGATTTTATGAGGATTAGGAGAGAACTAGGCATTTGCTCATTTTTAGATTTATAAAATGCTAATTTTTTGAACAAAATCTCAAAATTCCATCGTATTAGTCGACCGATAAACTTCTAGTCGACTGATGTTTTAAAATTTTTTTACTGAAGGAATCACACCTTATTAGTCGAGCGATAAAACTCTAGTCGACTGATATTTTTTTGAATTTCAATTGAAGGGACCCGATACCCCTTGGATTTTTTTTAACACCCATTTTTTTTAAAAGGGCATCGTTTCATTTTTACACCCATTCGTTTTCCCTTTTCTTAAACAAACCCTCTCTCTCTCTTATGTATCTTCCGAAAATCCCTCGGAGTGCCGGTCGAACCCCCCCCCCCCCCCCCTTCTTGCCGAAATCTTCTTGTCGTGACAGGGTGCCTCTTCAGTCTTCGCTGGAATTCTCTTGTGGAAGCCTCCTCTCACCTGTCGTCAGCCACTGCATCATCCTCTATTTCTGTAGCAGACGAACTCCTCCTCGCCTCTTCACTCTTGCCTAAAATCTGTGGTAAATCGACATCCCTTTTCGGTGGGTTGTTATTGTCGATTGTTTTGGCCACTACCAAAGATCTTGATCGAAGAAGGCACAACGTTCACTTTGCACAAAGTGTTTCTGTTGCATTGGTTCTCCGCCACGACATCGAACAACATCGCCGAACGTCATTTTTAAAGCATTTGGAAGGCGACATCAACACCATATCCAATTGTTCCTCTCAACGACTCTGTTGATCAATCACTCTTTGCAACTGCGAATTTTTTTTGACAGGTGAATTTGTTTTGTTCTTTATCAACCATGCCTCGTCAGAAGACTCCATCCGCACAAGGTTCTCCTCCAACTACACCACAAGCACGTCATGGATTTTCTCTCAGACTATTCAAAAATCCTCTTTTATATGATACTTTTGGATCGATTTCTGCACTTCCTATTTTACCAGGCCGAAATGTTTTGTTTCACCTATTTTCTCGTTACAAAATCAGAGAATTATTCCCAGGCATTTCCCACCTTTTTGATGCCGATACAGACCCCCTTCATTATCCTTTACGGATTCACTTGTTTTACACAAATTTACAAATTGATCATGAAATTGGATTTATTTTCTCTCTTATTCGCGATGTTGAAATTGAGTTTGATTCTAAACTGCTTGGACAAATCCTAGATATTCCACCATCAGACACTCTTTTCAATACTATTGAACTTAATGATGAAAGAATTTTTGAACAAATTCTTCTTCCCGGTGCACCTCATTGTCCTCTTTTCAAAAATACCAATCTTCAAACTCGTGCATGCATTGCTAGACAAATTCTTTTCCACAATGTTCTACCTAAAACTGAATCTTTTGATTACTATTCCACAGATCTATCTATGTCTCTTTATGTCTTATTTGGAAATATTTCTGTAAATTGGGCCAACGTGTATTTTACTAATTTGTGGAAATAAAAACCTTTTCTTCCTTATGGATGTCTTCTTACTCGTATTTTCAGATATTTCAAAGTACCCTTAACCAATGAAAAATATATTAAACAAAACGAGTTCTTTGATCAAACTATTTTTAAACATATGAAAATCAAATATCTACCTCCTTTAAACTTTGATCAAACTGAACCATCTGAACCATCACTCTCTGAACCCTCACCATCTTCTGTGACACCTTCATCTCAAGCAAAACGAAAGAAATTCTCTACTAGTCAAGACAATGATGAAATTTTGCAGCGAATGGAAGCTTTGGAGCTGCATCAACACACTTTTCGTGAAGATGTGACTCAACAACTTTCTTTAATTCAGAAAGATATTGTTGAACTCAAGGAGATGATCAAGCAACACTTCTCTTGATCTTTGTTTATTGTCCTTACTGAACTTTGATACTTTATGGGTTGTAATATTTTGAACTTGAATTTGCATTTTTTTTTCTTATGCTATATCTGCACTTACTCTTTTTTATTATGACAAAGGGGGAGAAAAAGACGAAAATTACATGAGAAATTGCATCACATGGAAATGAGAAAAAGATAGAACATGCATGAGACAAAGACACATGCATCGAAATTGGAGAAAAGGACAAACATGGAAATTGCATCATGTGAAAGCATTGAAAATTGTATTCTTGAAAAAGTTTTAGAAATGCATGAAGTAATGATGGAAATGCAAACCAATCAATATGTGATATATGTGCTTTGAATGTACTAACTTTTAATGTTTTGCAGCATATTGATAGGGGGAGTAAAATCTCCATCTATGCATCTACATGCACCATCTTTGATTAGTTTGTCATCATCAAAAAGGGGGAGATTGTTACGAATGAAGCCATACATGATACTTCAAGTACAAGGTTTTGATGATGAACAAGTGAATCAACTGCATTTCAGCTAAGGCAATAAAGAAAGATGACAAGCATTGAAGAATTCGATAAAGAATCTTTGAAGACTTGTGTACAAATGTAAAATTCATTAAAATTCTTAGATTCTTGTAAAAGCCTTACTTAGAGTGCATATTTCGGTTGCATTTCACCTAAAAAGTCTTTAGAAAAACTTTTCTAAAAGAACCCTTCATGAAAATCTTTTTAGAAAACTCTTTATTTATTTTTTCGTGTTTATTAGTCAACCTATAGACTCACCAGTCAACTAATCCTTTCGCGCCAAATTTTCTAAACAAAATGTCATTTTTGTGAAATTAGTCGACTGAAGGTTTTATTAGTCGACCGGACAGAATGTCTGTTTAAGGAAATTTAGCAGCAGTCGACTAATAATTTTATCAGTCGACCGGACAAAACATGTATTTTTCTGAAAAATTTAGCAGCAGTCGACTAATGATTTTATTAGTCGACCAGACAGAACATGTATTTTCAGAAATATTTAGCAGTAGTCGACTGAAAGATTTTTCAGTCTACTGATGATATTATCAGTCGACTAACTTTTTGTCTAGTCGACTAAGTTTCAAAACTTCAGATTTTCAAACGGCTTGATAAACACATTATTCGACCGACGATAACTGTCAGTCTACTAATAGTTAATTATCAGTCGACTAACTACTGTTCCAGTCGACTAATTTTGTCATTTTTCCTGAAACTTTTAAAAGGCATATTTTTTCATTTTTTAAACATTTTGATCGTTCAAAATGGACTGTTTTGATATCCTTTCATACTCTCAACGTATGGAATCTTTCAACTATAAATATGAGTGCATTCTACATTCAAAAACATCAATTTGAATGCAATTACATTGAATTACTCTTTGCTTTTCACTCATATTCAGTTTCTCACTCACTTGATATTTTTTACTTTAATTTTTCACTCAAATTCCTTTGAGAGACAGTGAATTCGTAAGTAGAGTATTTCAACAACCTCAAAAGCCAATTGCATCTCATTTTCATTCATAAGAAGGGCTCGTAGGTTGTTTGTAAGTTGTTACTTATTTCATTTTTCTGTAAAAGGAAGGACTCCTTGGTTTAAAGGAGTTGTTTGCTTTCAGTAGGTGTGTTACTGAAAATGAGACCGGATTTGGTCTGTGTATGATCTTGTAGTTACACAAGGTTGATAGTGGAAATCTCAAGCTAGTTTTGCTTGGGGACTGTATGTAGGTCAAGAAAGACCGAACCAGGATAAATTATTATGTTCTTTGTGTGATTGCTTTATGAATTTCAATATCCGTCAAAAATCTGAAGACAATATTTAAAAGCACTATTCACCCCCCTCTAGTGCTCGTTGTCTCGATCGTACTGTACTTTCATGCTCGAGTCACTTTCCTCAGTTGCTCGCGCATCAGATCCTCAGCTGGGATTCCATATTTGGGCTTGTTCACAGACTCGGGCTCTTAAGCAACTATTTTCATGAACTGTCGCGGGGGATTATGACTGAACCCAAACTGTTCTTCCTCTTTTGACTCTTCTTCGTCTGCTGACTCAGTGTCCTTAGAAGTATTGTCTGGTTGGACCTTCTTTTTAACTATCCTGACATGCTTTTTCACAGCCTTCTTTTTCAGTTTGCTCTTAGGGACTGCCTTTTCCAAACTGGCCTCGTCTTGCTCCGACATCATTTTGGCCATCATCTTTTGACATAGACCATACATAGCAGGATCGATATCGTCCCTTTTGTTCTGACCCTGTCCTCTGACCGACTTAGGAGAGTCCATCCATTCTGCCTCACTGTCGGTGTGCTGAGGAACCGTTTTCTTTTCAGTCCTTATCTGAACCATTCTGACAATGCCAATGTTTTTTGCAGAATAAGGAAATGGTTAGAGCGTGAAAAAAGATTTTAAAACAAAATTTTCAGAGAAGAAAAGATGGAGGACTTGGTAGACAATTTTAAAGGATTATCCCATTACCAGGGATTGGGTCATCATAAGGCTTGCAACAGTTGTGTTACCATTTTCGTGATAACTGAAAAATGTGCCTTGTTATTTAGGCGAGGTCGTCAACCATGATAAAGAATACTTAAGAAGAATAGGAGAGATATTTTAAAAAGGAATGTCCCATTACCAAGGATGAGGTAATCACAAGAATCACAACCATTTACGCTATAAAATAAATAATAAAAGAATAACATTTAGCCCAAAAAGCTTTTTAATAGAGCAAAAGTACACTTTATTGATAATAGATTCAGAGACAAAGAGAGAGTGGACAGATAGTTTGCCACCACTCTTGATATTCAATAGATACATTGGGTCCAGAAAATACAGAAAAAGAAATGAAGGAGTCCCAAGTGTATTTGGTCGCATGGTATGCCCCAGACCCCTGATCTGACTGCATATCGAATTCTGGCATGTTGCCTACCAGAAAATGAGTGTTGACGCGAACCTGCCACTGTGAGAACTATTTGAGACACCTCTCGGGCTGATAATCGACATAGAAGAAGGGCCCCAACAATCTGTAATGTTTGTCACGGGCATAAGTGTAGCGAGGACCTGATTTCTGCCTATGAAAGTAATCCCAAATGATCTCTTCTTGATGCATACTCTTGATCAAAGCTTGACACTAAATGACAGACTTTGGCTTCTTACTGTTGAACCTGAAAGAATTGGCTTTTGATGGCACATGTCATAGAAATCACGATTGTAAGGCATAAGTGCAACCCTCCACCAAAATGGTCTCTCCAAGAGCAAAGCGAGCTAAGCTTCGGTAGAGAAAGGCTAAGGCGGCCATAGAAACTGAAAGATGACGGGTCTGCTTGTTTTCCCATCTTTGAAAGAGCTGGACAATTCTGACATTGACAAAGTTCTGATCGTCCTGAAAGAACGCTAATCTCACTATGCATAAGATCATGGCATGTTGAATTCTGTCTTTCGCTGCTCGGGACAAGGTGTCAACCTCCTCATAAGCTTCATACTTGCGATAGAGTCCAAACAAGTCAATGAATTGATTTCCACTAATCTCGGTGAGAGGCCAAGATTTGCTCCCTGTTGCTCTGGCTAATGCTTCTCGAACATCTACCCCCTTGATGTTGATTAAGAACTGCTGCTCAACACATCATCTGACTGACCTGCTGGTTCTGGCAATCCCATGATGTCATTAAATTCATCCATCAATAGAGTCATCTCTCCCCATGGAAACCAAAATGTGCAGGTATGTGGATTTCACCGCTCTACCATAGCCTGAATCAGACTTTCGTTTATAGTCTGCTTGCCCACTGCTAATGTCATTTCCAATCCACAGTCATCCAAGTGGTCCGGGAACATACGCGAGAAGGTGGCGAACCAAAAATAATACCACCAAGGGAAGAAAGAATGGGTCTGGATAACCCGATGATTTGGGGATCCATCCCTTATCTGATAGAAGACATGATCTCTGAGAAAGATAACATCGAGAGAATTGGACGCCATCGAAATAATACTTGGGCAAAGAAGAATGAGGAGAATTAGATAGAATGTAGGACTTATGGATAGACTCTTGGAAAAATGAGAATAGATACAAACCTGAAAATTTTTGAAAGATCGAGGGAATTTAGAAGAAGAATTTCCAGGGTTTTGAGGAAATTTGATATAAAAGAGAAAAAAAATGTAGATAGAGAAAATATATGCTTGGGTTTTGAAAATAAAGAGGAAATTTTTGAATAATATACCCAGGGTTTTGAAAAAGTTAATATATAGAGAAATACAAGAAAATATCACATAATCATAGTTGCACAAACAAGGATGCGTACACAACACTCCCTATAAGCTGACTCTAATTGCAATATTTGAAATGGCTTGTAGGACCTTAATCCTAACTCTATGATTCAGATCATTTGATTCCAATCAAAGTACGCTGATATACTCAAGCCGAAGCTTGAAGTACGTGGCATAAAAATATTTCTCCGGTTCTAAGGTAATGGCTTCCCAACATCCTTGAGCACCTATCGATATACTTTGGACTATGGCCCTTAAGTACGTGGTAGGGAGGCGTTAACCCAAATAAGTGGTCCAGTTATGAGGCTCTCTCCCGAACTATGGTTCAGTGAGACAGCCCAGCAACATGAAGACCGAGACAATATAGGTAGGGATGTTTTTGAAAACATGTTCAACATGCAATAAATTAGATGGCTCTAATGCAAGTCTTAAAGAGATAGAATTTAAATGAAAAGAAGCATACACTTGCATACATTGTTTGCATTTAATCCCTAGAATTGAGGAGAGTTGTATTTCAGACCTAAGTCTAAGTGAGCATGAATAATCTTCTCAATATGGTCCTACCAAACCATACTTAAATCCTATATGCATTATGTCAGCTAGGACAAAGTCTAGGCTCTAGGGTTGGCATGAAAATGAAGCTAACATTTGAAGAATAAAGACTTAGATAATATCAAAGCAAAGCAAAATGCATAAATCCAACCGGACGAAGACGGGTCTCATCTCGGTCGCCTACTCCTGTGATCATTGCAAAATTTTTCCTCTTGTGTTATCTCTTTTCATGCTCTTTTCCTTTCTAGCCTTTATTCCTTTTTTGAAGGAGAATAAAATATAGAAAAAGAAGAGAGAAGAGAAAAAGGAAGAGAGAGCAACTCTTTTGCAAAGGTCTCACTTGACCTTAATTTTGAAAATGTTTTAAAATTACTCGCCTCCGTTTTTGAAATATTTGTGGGGAAAATGGAGATACGGGATTTGCTCGTCGGTACGAGGTTCGACCGTTCCTGGCGCCTTTACTAGAGGTAATCGAACCAAGGATCGAATTTATGCCTTTTTGCTTTGCTAAAATATTTATCTAAGAATTTATTCTAAGTCTAAAAATGCACAAAGAATCATGCTTGTGCAATGCAAATGCAGAAATGTATGCTTTTGAGAAAATAATTTAGAAATTCTGGGATTTCCCAAGTGATTCTGAAATAAATTTGATAATAGAGTAAAGAAATGATTCAAAGGGTTGAAATTGATTTGAAAAAGTTAGATTTTTTAATCTAACTTAGAATTTTAAATATATCTAGAAACTGAGACTTGAAATTTCAAGTCTTGGAATAATCAGAGTTTGGAAACAGGACTTTGAATTTGAAGAAATAAAAGAAAAAGAGATTTTTGGAACTTGAGATAGAATTTTGAGAAAAATGAATTTTCAAAGTCAAAATGGACTTTGAATTTGAATGGATCGATTCTGAAAAAGGAATTCTTAATTTCAGAACCTAAAAGAGGAATTAAATTTGGATTTAGACTTTAAGAAATAGATTTGAAAATGGTTTTTAGAAATAGGAATTAGAAATGGAACTGGATTTGAAATTTGGAATCCTAGATGGAATTTGATCTGAAATCTGGAATCCCAGATGGAATTGGATTCGAAGTTTGGAATCCAAGATGGAATTGAATCCAAAATCTGGAATCCAAAATGGAATTGGATCCAAAATCTGGAATCCTAAATCGGATTGGATTTGAAATCTGGAATCCTAGATGGGATCTGATCCGAAATCTGGAATCCTAGATGGAATTGGATCCGAAGTCTGAAATCCAAGATGGAATTGGATTTTAGATCTGAAATCCAATATGAACTAGATTTTTGCAATCTGGAATCTAAGGTGAAATTGGATTTGAAAATCTGAATCCAAGGTAGATTTGTGTTCTAAATCTAGAATCCAAGATGGAATTTGGATTTTGAAAATCCAAATGGGACTTTGAACATGGATCTGGATTTTGAAGTCCAGATTGAATTTAAAAGTGGGTTTCAAACTTAGGAAAAATCAAATTTTGAGATTCAGAATTAATCTCAAAACCTTGATTTTGAATTGAGAATCAAGACTCAATCTTTAGATGGAACTTTGGAGATTTCAAAAAATAAAGAATAAATTTGATGTTAAACTTGAATTTAAAAGTCAGAAGATGAATCTAGGAATTTCAAAGTTAAATTGAACTTTGAAATTTGATCTGAGATGTTAAATTGAATTTGAAATTGAATTCTGAAAATGAATTTGGAATTTCAAAGTCGAATTGAACTTTGAAATTTGATTTGAATTGGAAATTGAATTTTGAAGATAAAAAATGAATTTGAAATTTCAAAGTCAAATTGAAGTTTTAAAATAAGATAGATTTTGAGAATATAAAGAAGAATTTGAATTTATAAGAATTGAAGATTGATTTGAGAAGTAAAGGTGGTATTTGAAGAATTATCTCAAAATCACTTGGATTTTGAAAAAAAAGAATTTTGAAAATATGATGTAATTATATCCTAAATGATGAATGAATTAAAAGATTTTATAATTGGGTTTTGAAAAGCATATTTCATTCTTTTAAATGAATTGAAATAAGATTGAAGATATAATACATTCCTGACTATGGTCATTGAATGTATTATATAACAATCTATATGTAAATTCACATGAAGAATAAAATACATTTTGATGCCTTTATAGAGTTTAAAATGAAATTAACTCTCAATATATCCTCACTATGGCCATTGATATATATTTTGAGTTAATTTTAAGTTAGATTTTAATAAAGGAAGAAAATATTTAGAAAAATATGATGATTTTTGAAAAAGATCCGGTGTGGATCCAATATTATTCCATAAAAGATGAAAATCCTAAGTTTTGTTCACACCTTGACTATGGCCATTGATGCAAATCGTCAACTTAGGATTTAATCACCTTTTATCATAATGGTGCACGTGTCATTCGTGTTCCCATTCATGAGTTTTTGAAAATAAAGGAGAAAAATATCATGAAACAAGCAATTCTAGAAGATATGTATGCTCATACATTCTATGCTAATGCTGGAAGTGTAAAGAATTCTCATTATTTATTTAGCTATTACAAATTTTGAATTGAATTGGAAATCCCCTGTTCTAGAAAGGCAATGATTTTCCTATCAAGGAATGGGTTAGCATAAGATAGCAAAAATACAAAATATAAAGTGAAAATATCATGTTTACACTAAAACGCACATGATTAGGCCTAAACTATAGTGGAAATACACATGAAGATGTAATACCTAAGCTACTGAATGAAATGCATGTTGTAAAGGTGTTGCATAGGTATGTGGAAGAATGAGATGCCATGCTATCATATAATATGATACTATGCTAGAGATGAGATATAAAATATGAAGAGCAAATCTCTATCGATTGCGTTCATGGGAGATGAAAATAAGCGATGACCATATAACATAAATTACATCTGCTACAGGATGATCAAATTAATTTACCACATCTCAACGAACCTGTGAATCACTTTTAATCACTAATGAACCGGTTTGCCACAACATTGGCAAAGCGAACTGCGAATGGTATTAACGGGTGGATCCTAAACTGATGAATCAGAATATTTTACAGTAACTCATTCTCGCTCTCTTAACAAAATGTAATTTCGGGTTATTATGCCACTATCACAGTAGGTTGAACTGAAGCAACTGCCACTAAGGTTGCAAAACAATTGGAACAACCCGAATAATCAAAACACATAGTAATTGTTTTAGGGTAGCAAAGCCCTAGCTCGAATATGTGAATGCACACATAGGCATTGATTAATGTAATTTGACATTGAAGAAAGAAATTATTGCAAAATATGAGGCGCCACTTAGATTGATTTCAGCATAAATCAATGCTACCGATGATGGTCAGCTGATGATAGAGATCTTATTCAATCTCTGTTCAGCCTGCAACCACAAATTAATGCAGACAAATTCACACATTAAGATAAAAAGATGTACATAACACAAGTTTGAATGCAATATCAGCCAGCAGTGTGCTTTTATAGTAAATCCAGACAATTTTAATTACTGCTAACCTTTGTGATTATCCTACTTGCGCTAAAGGAGATGATGTTGTATTATGATGAACTGGAATGGCTGAGGTATGTTGTAGATTATGAGCAAAGTCAGTTCACTAATTTGTAAATCCTTTACCAGAATATTTAACATATATCAGCACCAAATCATACTAATTTGATTCCACTACTTCATCTTGATAGCCTAGTTATCTCAGCAGTTTGAAATTATAATGAGAAATATTGAAAGCATCTTGATCAACTCCAAACACAGTGTCAACTCATCAAAGTCCATTACAGTGAAACCTATATCTCTTTCAGAGGATTTTGTCCATAGAGCAGAGAATCTGAGCATTTAGCTGCAAGAGCAACAGGGTCTCTTGACACAGAAATCTCCTGTTCATTTACACCCTTGAGTTGGTATTTCAAAAGCACTACTGGAAACAGGGAAATCACAACCCCGACTGTGGGCCGAGCTGGAGATGTGTCATAATAATGCAGAAAATCCATATGCTCAAAACTGATAGAACAAAATTCCAGAAGTGTTGATGACACAGAACATGCAAAATAAAAGGAAATAACTAATATAATGAAACCAACGAGAGAGGGAACGGAAAAAGAGAACAAAATTCAAATTACAATAGTAAATGTAGAATGAATTTGATGTAGGGAGCCTAGACTAAAATCATGGGAATTAGGACAAAAGACCGTATGGCTCGGTAATGGATGTACAGGGGGGATCACAAAAAAATGGCTTTTGCTCCATCACAATAGGGCACTGTATGAGCCGGATGAACTTTCCTAATAAGTTCACTCTTGATATAATTCTCCAGCAGTTGATCATCAAAATAAGTCTCTGCGCTATTTGAAACCAAAAACGATATAGTAAAGTAGTGCAGGGGGTGGTGTGTGAATGAAGTGCAGCAAGATGGAGCATGGTGAGATGGATGTTGTAAGATGGGTGGTGGTTGTAGCAATGGGTGAAAATGGATGTGCAGCCAGATTAACGCCATAACAATAGTGCTAATAGTGTCATCTAACACATCTAGTGTAACCACCATCGTGGTAATCCTCTTCTCTTTTTTTTTTTTACAAAGATACTAAATGAACATTCAAACTTACAGCTAGCCTTGTCACGCATAAGAGCATATACATGTACATGAAGGCATCAAAAAATGGATGGTCTTGCAACTGCTTGCAACTGCATTATTGAATTTAATGGTGTTAATCATACAATGATCAGCTACATTGAACCTGATATAGGGTGTACATGCACGCTGGACTACATGCCTAAATGCAGTTACTTGATGGTACATAGCATAAAGCTAAGTTGGCAAATTAACAAGTTTGATGTTAAAAAGGGAGAACTATGTGATGAAGGCAATTCTGATATAACATGGATGAATGTGTTACCTTATTTGCAGGCCTTCTGGAACTGGAGCTCGAGGATCCTGGGCACCTAAAAGAAAGGAGGTAGGTGCTTTCACATTGGTCTTTCTAACTTTGCCTCCACCGCCATCATTTCCATGAGCAGTCTTTGCAAACACGGGAGAGTCAAAGTCATTGGAAACAGATGCATCAAAACCTAAAGGGGAACCGATGGACACATAGGTAGTTTACACGCACGAGCGTGAACTTTAAAGAAAATGGGGTTAAAGCACCTTGAGGGTTATGGAATGGATGTCGGATTCATCAGATTCTACCAAGGACCGAACATTCATGAAGTTTATAACCGATCTTACCGTGAATCATGCTCAATTGTTGGTGAAATTTGTGGAGGCTTATGCAATGATTTCTTGGGAGAGATAATATCAAAACAGGAAACTAATGGTAAAACCCACATTAATATAACCAATATAGCACAAAAATTCGATAAACTACAACTCTCTTTTTTTTTTTAATTCAGGTGAAGTCAAGTACAAAAGAATTATTGCCTGGCTCCAGAATCCGGTTGCTTTTAGCGAATCAAATGGGGATTCATCATTTTTTTTTAGCTTAGCACAGTGAACAAGTTGCAACAGGCATTGGAATGTCGATGATACTGTATTGTAACCAACAATGAAATGACGACAAAATCATCATAGAAGGTATTTGACCAGAGTAACCCCAAATATCCTTGTTGTATCGATTACCCCTTCAAACAAACGAAAATAAAAGAAGAGATCACAATAGAAAGCAACAGTGAATAAGGAGAAGGATCGATTTGATGAAACGAACCGGATGATACAGAAGGAAAAAGGGTGAGCGATCAACACCAATCTGAAGCTAGAAATCTTCCAGACTCAGTATTCAATCAAATAGCAACAATGGATGGCTACATGCTCATGACGAAAATGAAGCTTCAAAAAAAAATGCTTCCTCACAACGTTAAAATCAAAATACCGATGATGCAATTCCAACACACAAAAAGTATAGATGCGAAAATACCAAAAATGTAATGCATGGGTCATGAGATAAAACAAAACATAAAAAAAGAAATATACTCAAATGAAAAGAAGATGATCGTGATGAGTGATGCACAGAACAACCGTATATGACGAAGCAACAAGATTCCACAAACAAAAGAAAATAAAATACCCTCGATTACGATCAAAGCAAGGGATCAAATACCGACCAGTATTTAAAGTTAAAAACAAGAAATCAAAAGCCAAAATAGGAGAAGGAAATGGGATCTAAAGTGAGGAAAGGAAATTACGACCATCAAGATCCACCATCGATTCAGATGGAAACAGAAGTTTAAGATTCAACAACGATCAAAACAAACAGGGGTTGCGGATGGGAAATCAGATAAAAATGAAAATAAGGAAACGGGGTATAAACAAATAATTAATCGAAACCAGAGGAAATTCCACAAGCATAAAAGGAAATGTTGGAACGAATGCTCTGTTACTTTTGACCAGGGGTGGGTTGATGTTGCACAAGCAACTCAACACCACCAGAAGTGTGTCAATGGGGGAAAACGAAAAACAAAGGGAGCTAAATAGGAAACTCAGGAAAAATAACAGAGGACGAGGGGAATTTTCTTACCTAATTATTACAGGGGACCAGATCTCTTTCGAGTGATTGCAGAGGAACGAAAGAAGGCGGTTCTGAAGAGTTCCTTTAGGAGAGGGAAGCGTTTCAGAGGAGAAGGGAGGTAGAGGAGGTCGATGGATGCGTGATTGAGCTTGGCAAATAATCGATGCAATGGGTACATTAAAGAGTCTCGATGGTGAGGGGCGTTTCATGAATGTCATGGATCCTCGATCATTGCGGGAATGCCTGTTTATATAAGGAAAAGAGGAAGGATCGAGAGGGAGAGAAGCGGTTTGGGGATCGGATGGCTGAGGTGAGTGCAGCCGATCAAAGGTCTTCCGCCCTTCGATCCCCTGCGCTCAGGAAGAAACCGTTGGGCACTTTCACCAAGGGTCCCTCCACTTTTAGAAATTTACAAAACGATGGTTGTTTTAAAAAGGGTTCTTTCTAAAGGGGGTTTTAGTTAAAAACAAGTTTCAAAGGGGGATTCCTACCCTATTATTTTTGCATTTTTCTTTTTTTTTAATTTTTTGTTGTTTTCTTTATGTTTTCTTTTTTTTTGGTGTTTTTTATATAAAAACTTTGAAAAATAAAGGGTTTTTTAAACTAATTTGTGAAATTTTAAAGATATTTACAAAAGAAGTATTTTCTGAGAATTCAAGTTTCAATTTTGAAAATTTCTTCAGAAAACGGGGTTGGATCCAAGATTTTAAGGAAATATTCAAGTTTTGGATCTCGAATCGAGAAATACAGAGTAAATGGATCCAAATGAATATCGAATGGACTGTCTGAGCCTTTCATAAATTATTTTGGTATTTTTAAAAAATTAATTTGAAAATTGGATAATGAGGCTCAGATTTGGATTTTAATTAAATATTCAAGTTTTTAACCTCGAATCGAGAAACACAGAGACGTGGATCCAACTGGATACCGGATGAACTGTTTGAGCCATTCAAAATTATTTTTGGTATTTTTGAAAATTTTAAATTTAAAATTGGATAGCGCAGCTCAGATTTAAATTTTGGTACTAGATCTGGTTCCGTAATTGAGTCACATATAGAAAATGGATTTGATTCCAGTAAAATACGAGAAATAAATTGGAATTTTGATAGAAATTGACTCAATTAATCAGAGAATGGGGGTCAGGGACAAAAAGAGAATATTTATAAAATTTTAAAAAATTTGCGATGTTCACAATACCCTATGCGGTCAATAATAGGAAATCAAACCCACCCCCCCCCAAAAAAAAAAATCTAAATTCAGATATTAACATATGCTTTAAAATCCCTAACTTCCAATAGCAGCAGAAAGATTGATTTTTTTTTATACTTAGACGAAGATTCAGCCATGATGTTGAACATTAGAGTTTTAGAGTTATGTCTTAGCTTTCCATAAACTCAAACCAATCAATTTTTCATGATGGGAATTGAGAGAAATCTCGAAAATATGGGACATTGTTCATGGCATTCTGGACTGAACAGGGACTGACAAAATACTCTGTTTGTCTGACATTTGACACGGATTTTTAAGGACCATAAGAACCGATTTAGGCAAAGTCCTTAACTACAAAATTGTAGGACTGTGTCTTAGCTTTGTACAGAATCAAACCAATTAATTTTTCATGAAGGGAATCATGAGAAATCCCAAAAATATGGGACACTATCCATGGCATTTTGGACTAAACAGGGATTGACAAAAAAATCTATTTGTCTAACATTTGACATGGATTTTGAGGATCTTGTGTACCGATTCAGGAAAATTCTTCAACTATAAAGTTGTAGTACTGTGTCGTAGCTTTCCAGAATGTCCAAGAACACTAAAAACTGACTTATATCTAGGGATATATAGTCTATTCTTTAGAGTCATTTCTGACAACTCTAGAATCAGGAAGCTCATTCTTGACAAAAACCGAGTATGGACTGTGTGCGTGAGGCCATGCTTGTAATAGCATACAAAGAAACTACAGATCTCCATTTACATACCTAATCCAAAAACTGCAAGCATAAAAGAAAGATAGGCCGAAATATGTTGCTAAGCTTGAACCAAAATGAAAATCAAAGGGACAACATGTTCACAATGTACCAAAGAGATATAGTGGGCGTGTGTGAGCATTGCATTTATAACCAAATAAATAAGTAGAAAGGAATCCCCTTGGGGTTCTATTCATCCCGTTTCCCATGCATTTCATAAATGCACATGGGAGAGTATGGCATCATGCTATTGATCATGTTTTTGCAAAAATGGAGTTTGAAGGAAAGGAGGTCTCACCTTGATTCTTCCAAAAAAGAGGAGGAATGTGTTCTTCACTTGGCTGGTAGTGTAGGGGAAAGTCCCTTTTGGTACCACACCCTACACTAGAGCACAAGGAAGCTCTAATGGAGGCCATGACTGGCTAGGGTGAGAGGGAGAGAGAGAGAGAGAGAGAGAGAGAGAGAGAGAGACCAAAAATGTTTTCTACTCTCTCTCCTCCTTTCTCACAAGCTAAATACTCTAGGGTTTCCAACGTGTGGATGAGATCAATTCTCATAAAAGGAAGGGCTAAGATGAGTTGCACACACATCTAGGCCATGGCATAGTTGTGGTTTCTCAAACACACCTCCCACGCCTCCTATAAGATTTATGCATTCAAATTTTCATAAAACTCTTTAAAAAATGTCATTGCATTTGGTCTTTAATGCCCTCATGCCTTTTGAAAAACTTCAAAAGATTCCCAGAGTTGCCGCCCCTCTGTGTCCAATAGGATTGCACCCTCTATGCTACCATTAAACTCTTTCAGAAATGCCATGGGGTTGCCAACCACATGGCCAATCAGATTTAATCCTTAAAAAGTCTTACCTTTTAATTACGAAGTAGCCACTGCCCAGCTTGGTCAAACACGCCCAGCTAGGGTCTAGGTTCGAGCTCTTCGAGTTGAGCCCAACCAAACCACAATCCGATATTAGCTTTACTAAATTTTTCACATAGTGTGTATATATATATATATATATATATATATATATATATATATATATATATATATATTTGAAAAGGATTTGTCTAAACTCCTGTAATTTCTTAAACCTCAATCCCTTGTCAATTTACGTAAAATAAAAGAGTTTTAGATCATTTAGAGGTCTCATTGATGAAATTTAATTAATTATATGCTTTTGAACAAAACTTAGGTATAAATATGAATAATATATATATATATATATATATATATATATATATATATATATATATATATACATATATATATATATATACACACGAATGTGCACACATACATATGCGTATACATATTTATGTAGGAATACTTCGATAATTGCATTATGAAATTCCATCATGTTTTAAGTTTTTCTCAGAAAATTCGTGGGTCTTACAATTTGTAACGAAGGAGACAAAATACATAAGATAAAAATAACATAAATGAAAACACATGAACCAGTGAATAATATCCGGATGAAGATGGTAATGGGTGTCGTTGGGAAGCAACCGACACCAATGAGGATTCACAAACAGTAGATCGAACAAACAGCAACCACGAACCCAAGTACCAATATGCCAAGGTTGATCTTCACCAAAGGGATTCTCAAAAAAACTCACAAACTCGAGCTTTCCACCAACAAAAGGGCTCGATGTTGTTAGCAAGAAACTTGCCAGAGATTTTAGCAACTTACACGAATTGAATCACGCAAAATAGTAAACAAAAAACTCGTAGGGCAAGATCTTAGTTTTTCAACATGCTAAAGATCATGCAATTTGAACTGGTATCTAGGGAGATACGGTCAAAATACTGAGACTATCTTCACCCTTCAAAACACTTCTTCTCCACCAAAAAAAATTCAAATTTTTCATCACCAAAGCCACCTTCCCTTGGTCGACCTCCCTTCATTAATAGGCTTGAAGTTTGGGGAAGAGCCACATTAAAGAAGAAAATGGCCTTCCCAAGCATAGCACAACCCACAATTTTGACTAGGCTATTTTTGGCCAAGTGCATTAAGAGGTCCAACAACTATATTGACTTGGACTAGTCAAGGCTGAAATTTGAATAAAGGCCAAGATGGTTCACTCTAAATGGCGCCAACTAGGCTCCATTGAAAAGGATCAAGATCCGAATCCAGATTATGCAGCAAATTGGATCCTACAAAAAAATGCATTGAAAAATGCAATTAAAAAAAACAAAAAAAAACTACCCGCATTCCTCATACACCCTCTAGTGCAACAAAAGAATCCTACAAGGCACCAGAACTATCCAGATCCGTAGAATCCAGCACCTAAAAAATAAAAATAAATTTAATATGATTCCATAATATGATAAAATGGAATTGAAACATAAAATTATAATCTCTGAAAAAAGATGCACAATATCTCAAATATTGTAGCACGATAATCAAAATGGGTCTGGGTTGGCAGAGATTCAATTGAACCCTGATAGTCCTGCATGATTGGATCTGCCCTGGATCCATCTTGGATTGGATCTTAGGAATTGGATTTGGATTCAATTCATCTTCAAAGCTCAAATCTTCAGGATGCTCTGCATCAATGTTGGTCATGGGATCTCCTAAATTGTGATCTGCCTAAGCTTCAAATTAAGATACCATATGAAAATCCACGAATACACAAAGGGAGCCTTTGCCTAATCGTATAAATCACTTTTCCAATGTGTTTCACTTTATGATGGTCAGCCTTTTACTTTTCGGTTACCGTCCAGATTAGGTTAGGCAGCCAAAAGATGTCCACCAAACACTAGATTTGTCATAAACAAATATCTTCTTTCTAAAGATATGGGGTCACATATCATACCCATAGTTAGCAAAACTCCTTGCAAATGGTAAAATAATTTGAAACCATCTTTTTCAAAAAATCAACCAAAAAACATTCTCTTTTGAGAGAAGCTTTTAGTGAAAGAACTACAGACAAAGTTGGTAATCTCGATAACTCTCTTGTTCACCAAGAGGACCGTGTATTTTATTATATAGAAGATTTGGTTACAATATTTGAGATCTAAAAACTTTCCAGATGAGTTCACATTTTGATATACATGAAGGTAATTAACAAAGAAAATAACTGGCGGTAACTGCTTTCACCAATCTAGATGTAATGAGATCAACCAACGTGAAAAGAGTCCAACTTTCTCTTGTGTTTCCTCAAGGCATGTTGAGTCTTACCATCATTGACGTTGGAGTTACCTTATGAGAGATTCTCTTCTTGATTAGCATCTCATGAACTGCCTTATTGAAATCAGTTTCCATATCATGCCCCTGCGAGATCAACATGGGATCCACCACGTTAAGCTTGTCTTCAATGAAAGCAAAATGAGCATATTGAAGGAGCTTGGTGAGGTCGTTGGCTAACTGGTAAGAGGAGGTGATAAACTAAACTTGGATATAACCTTTCTGCACATGATCTTGAACAAAATGAAAGTTGATTTTCAAGTGTTTGGTCCTAACATGAAACATTGGATTTACAGTTAGGTATAAGGCACCAATATTATCACACCAAAGAATGGGTGGTGCATGATAGACAAAACCAGGCTCTATCAAGAGTGATGTCAGCCAAAGAAGATCAGATGGTGTGCATGAAAGAGATTTATGTTCAGCCTCAGTGTTGGAATGGGTCATTGTTCATTGTTTATGAGATGACCAAGAAACTAAATTAGAGCCCAAAAAAATAGCAAATCTTTCAGTAGACTTTCGGTCATCAGGGCAGCCAGCTCCATCAGCGTCAGAGAAAGCATTGAGTTCCATAGAAGATGGCCTTGTAAAAAATAATTCATGTTGTATCTTATTCTTGATATAGCACAAAATATGTTTGATTGCTGACCAATGAGTGACTGTGGATTGATGCATGAACTAGAAAACATTATTGATGGCAAAGGCAATGTCTTGTCTAGTGATAGTGAGGTATTAAAGTCTGCCAACAATGCTCTGGTACAAAGTTGGATTATGAAAGAAAAGAGCATCAACTTGTGATAACTTGGTATTGGTGCTAAGTGGAGTAGAGATAAGCTTTGTATCGGCCATAGAGGCTTTATGAAGTAAACTGAGAGCATAAGTACGCTGACAGATGTGGAGGCTGAAGAGACATAGTGAACCTCAATACCAAGAAAATAATTCAAACGTCCAAGATCTTTAATAGAGAAAGCAAGACCTAATCATCGAACCAGATGTTTAATGGCTATAGAAGAACTACCGGTGATGATGATATCATCAACATAAACCAATACATAAACAATAAGGTCTTTATCTTAAAAAATAAACAAAGAAACATCTGATTGTGAAATGAGAAAGCCAAGAGACTGAAGGTAAGACCTGAGGTGCTGGTACCAGGCGCACGGTGTCTATTTGAGCCCATACAAAGCCCGATCCAATTTGCACACATGATGAGGATAACGAGAGTGTTTAAAACCTTGGGGTTGGCTCATGTAAATATCTTCAGAAAGTAAGTCGTTCAAGAAAGCATTATTAAATTCCAACTGATGGATTGACTAGTGCAACGAAACTGCAAGCATAAGAACAACCCAAATATTAGTGAGTTTAACAATTGGACTAAATGTTTTGAAGAAATTGATGCCTTCTTTTTTATGAAAGCCCTTGGCGGCTAGATGAGCCATAGAACTATTAACGTACCACTTGATATGAAAGACCCATTTGAATCAAATTACTTTTTAGTGTTGTTTTTTTTTTTGGTGGTGGTGGGGGGGGGGGGGGGGAGGGGGGGGATATCAAGTATGGTGGAGTTGAAGTTCATGAAACTCATCCTTCATAGTTGTCCACCATTTAGGGTTAAGGGTAGCTTGTATAAAGGAAGTCAGTTTGGATTCAAGTAAAACAAAGCTGAAACAGTTAAGGGAGAAAGGATAGAAAGAAGTGGAAAACGCCTTGGGCTTGAGGGAGCGATCATAGATCGGGTAATCATAGGATGGACATGATTTGCAGGTCGGCTAATGGGAGCAACAACATTAGGAGATGGTTGGACAACAGATGAGGGCGATGAGGGAAAAGAGGTAGGCGATGAGGAAGAGGGCAGGTTAGACGCTGACTATAAGACCCACAATTTTTCAGTATCTTTCTGAAGACATTCGGGAGGCATTTCCAAGTAAAAATAGCATCTGAATCAGAAATACGAATCAACTCAATTTGTACAAACCAGTTATACTTAGGATATTCGTCGCTTCACAAATATATGCTCAAACACTCTGGAAGTCATAACTTCTTACCTGGACGAAATCAAAAGATTTTCACGGGCCAACTTTCTTAGTTATGTCAATATGAAGGGAATGACGTACTCAGATTTTTTCAAAAAAAAATCGCCAAAAAAGTTGACATTTTTGTGGGACCCATGGGAATCTTGGTGGGACTCATGAAAATATTCTTCAAAAAATATGTAGAATATTCCCAGAATATTCCATGGAATATTCTATTTGGATAAGCATGAAAAGGAATTTCCGGAACAGCCAAGGGTAAAAGGGTTAAAATGAAACTTGGGGCTCAAGTTTCATTTTCTATAAATAGTAGACCCCCCTTTAGAAAAAATCGCCAACCGCTCTCTCTCTCCTCCTTTCTAAACCTCCCCTACCTAGCCTAGCCCACCTGACCTGGTCTGAGCTTGCCTGACTTGGTCCTAGCTCACCTGACCTAGTTCAAACCCAGTTGACTTGACTTGAACCTAGTTGGGTTTGAAGTCAAAGTCAAAGTCCCTTTTTATCCTGAATCTTGGTTTCGGTTTCTGAACCCAGACTTATTCTACTTGGGCTAAGATCGAACCTGCTGAACCCAATTGACTTGGACCGAACCTAGTTTGGTTCAAACCACTTAGGTTGAGCAGCTTTACCTACTCTTCCTTTTTCACAACTAGGTCGAACCTATCTGACCTAGTCTGACCTCTCGAAGGAAGGATCGAACCTCGTTTAAAGCGTTGGAGCGTTCAGGAATCGTTTCTTTCGTAATTTGAAGTAAGTTCGTTTCGTTGATCAATCTCTTTCAAGTATTTACTTGTTTATATATAGCATATACTTTCTGAAGTAGTATCTGACCCTAGTTCTTGGTTGAGCCCTTTGGGACACTTCGGTGTTCAACCGCTCACCTCATAACTATCGTCGGATATATATATTGAATACGCAGTATATGCATTCTTAAAAATGGTATCTTACCCTAGTTCTTGGTTGAGCCCTTCGGAACACTTCGATGTTCACCCGCTCGCCTCGTAACTTTCGTTGGATGTCAAACTTCGTGTATATCGTCTGGTGACTGCCGTCGCGTCTTATATCACCAAAGCCTTGTAATTTACCTTTATCGTTGCGTTGTATGATACAAAGGCTCCCTGTTTTATGCAATTTTCAATAATGCACTTTCGATTATGCGTTTACATTACGTCGTCGCATTGAATGATGCCCAAGTCCTTTTTCGTCCGAAGTTCGGATTTGATTATTTTTGGAGTCGGACCTCTCGAAGGACGGATCGAAGCGTTCCAGAGTCGTTTCTTCCTCAAATCAAAGTAAGTTCGCTTCGTTGATCCATCTATCTCAAGTATTTGATTATTTGTATGTAGCATATACTTTCTGAAGTAGTATCTTGCTTTAGTTCTTGATTGAGCCCTTTTTGGACACTTCAGTGTTCCCACGCTCGTCTCGTAACTATCGTCGGATATATATGTTCAAATACGCAGTATATGCGTTCTTTAAAATGGTATCTCGCCTTAATTCTTGGTTGAGCCCTTCAGAACACTGATATTTTGCTTTCTGCATATACGTATATATGTACTTGCTTCGGCAAGATATTTTGTTCGATTTCCCCCATCGGACCTTATAAGATGCACTACTTTACACTGTCGCCATATAAAGCACAGTCTTCTGCGTATATTACATATATGGTGCGTAAATGAGCGTTCAAATGGAGATCAACTCCAAATCGCCAATGTGATTCTCTTGCCGCTCCTCGTTCAAGATTTTGCTTGACGAATGAAGCTCCTATTGGAAAGGCTTCGCTTTTTGGCAAAACTGCTCTTTACGTAAAGACTAACTCATTTATGTCTGGCCTGACTATGGCCTAAGGTTCCAAATGACCTTGATGAATGCAAGGTACGCACAACGGTGCGCATCCATTTCTTGAGTTAAGCATAACGATTTTTCGCCAAAGAGGGGAGATGCCGCTGAAATGGATAAAAGAAAAATACGCTTTCTCCATCAATAAGAGAAAGTACTGCTGAAAATTATAAAAGAAACTTGAAATTGCTTAGAAAGAACGTAGCATGATACTCCGACATATAGCGGAGTGCTATCCAGTTCATGGAATACTTTCTACAACGTAGAAAGGATCGTCGCACCACTACCAATAGAGCAGGGGAGGTGCTGACGAAATGGTTGACAGAAGAGCTGCTGAAACCAGTTAAACAACATAATGATGTCCGTTGTTTGAACAATGTCAGAATGGTTCATCTCCCAAATACCTGTAAGCGCACCTTGCTCGTAAGGGCCGCTGAGCCAGAGTAGAGGTTGCGCCTTGACTAGATTTAGACTCGTTGCGTAAAAATACACTAAGTAGTCGATCTATTTAGATCGAGTCATATGCATACTCATTGAGAACAATTACACAACCAGACTCGTAAGGGCCATAGAGACAGAGTGTGTTGTTTCCACCCGAAAGATGTGTGATGCTCGTGATGGCCGTAGTGTCGAGAGCGGTGTTAAGCATGCATATGAATAAGACTTAAGGTCGCATATACTCCGCGGTTAAAAATCATGTTAGGGGTATCCCCATCGGTTGATGATTGTGATTGGGGCATACTGAATGGGGTCGGGTACATACTCCCATAGTGATGAGGCATGAGCTGCCTAAATGACATGCAATATCTGACTAAGTAATCGTAAGACTGGCAGACCTGTTCAGGAATTATGCTCATTGTGGAATGACAGTGATGGTACATCCTTGAGTGACATGTATTTTACTTTGGACCTGATAGAGTTCACGATGGCCTCAGTCACTCATGGGTTTTGGGGTCGTGGTTATCCTTAAGATCTAAGGATTGAACCCAACTACTGCAAGTAGAGGATGCATCCAAATATGGGACTAGTAGGGTTCTCCCGGTTGAAACACACTACCCTACTATGGATAGGGTCAACAGGCCTCTGGGGTATCTAAAATACATAGAATAATCAACCCCCAGAACGTCGAGTTGATGCCCGGATAATGCTTCGCCCGCATACCAAGGGTGGAATAGGTTAAATATCGAAACAATGCATTAGCTCTAGGTTCAGCGATGCTTGAATGTATGAGTGGATGGACGCTGTTGAGTCAATCTTGCATAACCTTTGTGAAGGTGTCATGATCAGTATATGACTGGACCGACTGGGCAAAGACCCGTATTGTATCTGCACGACTAAGCGAAGCTCGAGGAGCTGTCCTTAGATGTGTGGGATACAGATGCGCCAAGTATAAAGACTTAAGCTAGACATCCCTTTGAGACCCGGAAGAGGTCAGGGCTACGTCGTGGAGACTTAAACAAATGTTCAACTCATAGCCCTAAGGAGTCTCTTGCGATATACGCTAAGTCTTAGAGACTTGAGCATCGTTATTGTGAATTGCGGCCCTGAGTGGTCAATGTATGTATTTGAGTTGAATGGTTATATGATTGCTTGCTTACCATACCATCAGTGGTTCTGACCCTGTTTTATGGGGATTTCAGGTATTGGACATGCGTTGCGATATGTGGAGCAAGGAGGTATCGAGTTTCAGGGTTTCTCTAGATAGAGTTGTATTGCTTCCTTTTATTGATCCTATACTGCTTTTCCAAGTAGTGTTGTTGTAATAAACATGTGGTTTTCAATAAAATAGAACACTTTGGTGGTGAATGAGTTGCTTGGTCATATACCTATAATGTGCTCAGAGTTTTCTAAAATTGACGACTCCATATCGTCTGATTCCACTGCTAAAAGCTTTCTAAAGTTTCGCTGCAAAGAAAAAAGAAATTCATAAAAATTTTAAACTTAGCTTTGTTTTGGAAATCCAGGGTGTTACAGAATTGGTATCAGAGCATGTGTCTGAGAAACTTGGTTCAAGATCCATCGTGTTTGTGGTTTCGCACTGTAAGTATGGATTTTATACTTTTTCTTATTTGGGTGTATTTGCATGAATAGATAAATGGCTCCTAAGATGAAGAGAACCATGTCGAGTGAGGAGTCTCATACACAGGGGTTCCTGCTGGAGACACTCAACAGGATTGTGTCTGCCATTTGTGAATCAAGGCAAGCGCCAGCCCCGCCTCGCAATGAGAACCTTGAAGTAATAACTTATAAAAGATTCCTCAAACTCGACCCACCGATTTTCGTTGGCAGAGCTGATCCAGAGCTTGCAGAAAGCTGGATCGAGGAGATAGAGCACGCTTTCCTGGTATTGGGAGTACCAAAAGAGAAAAAGACAAATTTCGTCACATATAGGCTGAAGGATAATGCACGAAAGTGGTGGGATACCACCAAGATCATCCAGTTCTCTCAGCTTGAAGTCATCCCTTAGGATGATTTTCGGAGAACTTTCTTGGATAACTATTTCCCGTTGCCGTTTAGAAATAAGAAAAATATGGAGTTCCTGGAACTAGAGCAGGATGGTATGAGTCTCATCGAGTATACTATCAAGTTTTAGAACCTTAAGCGATACTGCTCCAGGTTATTCGACACTAACCAGGAAAGGGTCGATAAATATATAAATGGATTGCAGAGAGAGTTACGATCTTGAGTAATAACCAGCATGCCCCAGACTTTTCAAGCTGTTGTGGTAGCGTCTTTAAAGATTAGCGAGGATTGGATGCAATCTAAAGTGATCGTAGCAAAGAGGCCCGTAGTTGATGGTGGGAACCGTAAGAGAACGTTCCTAGGTGGCCAGGAATTACGACCACCTTTTTATAAGAGGTATTTTCAGGAAAAGAACTTTACTCCACCGGCCGAGCGGCCATTGCAAATGGTAGAATTCAATTAGCCCTATCAACAGCCTAATTTTCGATGCCCGAGGTGCAACTCAGATCACCCTGGAGGGGTTTGTCCTCGTGATACTAGAGGTTGCCTATATTGCGGCAAATCAGAGCATCGTATAAGTGAATGTCCTAAGAAGGCCTCAGATCTTCAACAGAGAAATATAGAATCTGGATGACCCTCTCAACAAACACAACAACAACGACTGTCACTACCCAGGGCAGAGCAGAAACTTGTGGTAGGTCGTGTCTATGCAGTGACAACCGAACAACTCACGGATAATGATCGTATCAAGGAATCTAAATACCTTGATAGATAGAGTTGTAATGGGTAAAAAGCGATTGAAAGACAAGATCCAATCAATGCTTGAGATAAGAGGCTTATGACCTTGTGTATGGTCATCTGGATCGATATGTATCCTTGCTCTCTAAAGTAATTTTGGATTTGTCAAATTAAATCTTAAGTACTTATTCCCAAAATTGATGGCCATACACCCATGATTGAGAAATTAAGTTTGTGTAATTAGAATGCTAAAAGTCACTTAATAAAATAAACCATCGAAGAATTGTTCCCAGGAAGAGAGTCCTGTGAGGTTTTACATATTCAAGATCAGATAGTCTAGCTAGGGCGAGCCTGTGAGGGTATACAACTCTGTGACAGTGTATATGTTCCAAAACCAGTAGCTTGGTTAGTATGATTCTGTGAGGGTGTACTGATCCAATATCAGGTAAGTCTGACGAGGGCGAACCTGTGAGGAGGTACGTTTCCAATACCAGGTAGTCTGACGGGGGACTTATTAAAAAATGGTTAAATCTTAGTAAGAATAATCTGTGTGTATAAAATAGTTACATAAGATGGCTATGTTGATAGCCGGTTGGAAGAACATCGATTCAACAAAATTACCGTTGTTGTAGTGTAATTTGAACTCAGATATAAGAAGCATACCTCATCGATCATGAATCATGATATGAGGTTATGATTGTAATAAATACGATGTTGAACTAAGTGAATAACATTATGAATCTAACATGTGAGAGAAATATCCAGAATTACACACTTAGTACTCTTAACGTAATTTCGCAGACAAAATTCTTTTAAGGGGATAATGATGTAAGACCCATAATTTTTCAGTATCTTTCTGAAGACATTCACGAGGCATTTTCAAGTAAAAATATCATATGAATCCGAAATATGAATCGACTCGATTTGTATGAACTATTTATACTTGGGATATTTGTCGCTTCACGAATATATGCTCAAACATTTTGAAAGTCATAACTTTTTACCTGAACGAAATCAAGAGATTTTCATGAGTCAACTTTCTTAACTACGTTAATATGAAGGGAATGGCGTACTCAGAATTTTTCAAAAAAAAATCACTGAAAAAGTCTACATTTTTGTGGGACCCACAGGAATCTTAGTGGGACCTACAAAAAATATTCTTCAAAAAATATCTAGAATATTCCTAGAATATTTCATGGAATATCCTATTTGGATAAGCATGAAAAGGAATTTCCAGAAAAGCCAAGGGTAAAAGGGTCAAAATGAAACTTGGGGCTCAAGTTTCATTTTCTATAAATAGTAGACCCCCCTTTAGAAAAAATCGCCAACCCCTCTCTCTCTCATCCTTTCTGAACCTCCCTTACCTAGCCTAGCCCACTTGAGCCCACTTGAGCCCACCTGACCTGGTTTGAGCCTGCTTGACCTAGTCTGTGTCTGCCTGACCTGGTCCTAGCTCACCTGACTTGGTCCAAACCCAGTTGACTTGACTTGAACCTAGTTGGGTTTAAAGTCAAAGTCAAAGTTCCTTTTCGTTCTAAATCTTGGTTTGGGTTTCTGAACCCAGACTCAGCCTGTTTGGGCTAAGACCGAACTTGCTGAACCCAATTGACTTGGACCGAACCCAGTTTGGTTCAAACCACTTAGGTTGAGCAGCTTGACCTACTCTTCCTCTTTCTCAACTAGGTCGAACCCATCTAACCTCTCGAAGGAAGGATCGAACCTCGTTCGAAGCGTTGGAGCATTCATGAATCATTTTTTCCATAATTTGAAGTAAGTTCGCTTCGTTGATCCATCTCTTTCAAGTATTTACTTGTTTGTATGTAGCATATACTTTCTGAAGTAGTATCTGAGCCTAGTTCTTGGTTGAGCCCTTTGGGACACTTCGGTGTTCAACCGCTCGCCTCGTAACTATCATCGGATATATATGTTGAATACACAGTATATGCGTTCTTAAAAATGGTATCTTACCCTAGTTCTTGGTTGAGCCCTTCGGGACACTTCGGTGTTTACCCGCTTGCCTCATAACTCTCGTTGGATGCCAAACTTCATGTATATTGTCTGGTGACTGTCGTCGCATCTTATATCGCCAAGGCCTTATAATTTACCTTTGTCGTCGCGTTGTATGATGCCAAGGCTCCTTGTTTTCTATAATTTCCAATTATGCACTTTCGATTATGCATTTACATTACGCCGTTGCGTTGAATGACGCCAAGGCTCCTGCTTTCTGCATATACGTATATATGTACTTGCTTTGTCAGGATATTTCATTCAATTTCTTCCATCGGACCATATAAGATGCACTACTTTACGCCGCCATCATATAAAATACAGGCTTCTGCTTATATTACATATATGGCGCGTAAATGAGTGTTCAAATGGAGATCAACTCCAAATCGCCAATGTGATTCATTTGCCGCTCCTCATTCAAGATTTTGCTTGACGAATAAAGCTCTTATTGGAAAGGCTTCGCTTTTTAACAAAACTGCTCTTTACGTAAAGACTAAGTCATTTACGTATGGCCTGGCTATGGCCCAAGGTTCCAAACGACCTTAATGGATGCAAGCTACGCACAACAGTTCGCATCCATTTCTTGAGTTAAGCATAACGATTTTTTGCCAAAGAGGGGAGATGCCGCTGAAATGGATAAAAGAAACGCACGCTTTCTCCGTCAAAGAGAGAAAGTACTGCTGAAAATTATAAAGAAACTGGAAATTGCTTAGAAAGAATGTAGCAGGATACTCCGACATATAGCGGAGTACTATCCAGTTCATAGAACCCTTTCTACAACATAGAAAGGATCGTCGCACCACTGCCGATAGAGCAGAGGAGGTGCTGATGAAATGGTTGGCAGAAGAGTTGCCAAAACCAGTTAAACGACATAATGATGTCCGTTGTTGGAACGATGTCAGAATGGCTCGTCTGCCAAATACATGTAAGGGCATCTTGCTCGTAAGGGTCGCTAAGCCAGAGTAGAGGTTGCGCCTTGACTAGATTTAGACTCGTTGCATAAAATTACACCGAGTAGCCGATCTATTTAGATCGAGTCATATGCATGCTCATTGAGAAGGGTTACACAACCAGACTCATAAGGGCCGTAGAGCCGGAGTGTATTGTTTCCACCCGGAAGAGGTGTGATGCTCGTGATGGCCGCAGTATCGAGAGCGGTGTTAAGCATGCATATGAATAAGACTTAAGGTCGCATATACTCCGCGGTTGAAAATCGTGTTAGGGGTATCCCCATCGGTTGATGACCGTGATTGGGGCATACTGAATGGGGTCGGGTACATACTCCCATAGTGATGAGGCACGAGCTGCCTAAATGACATGCAATATCTGACTAAGTAATCGTAAGACTGGCAGACCCCTTCAGGAATTATGCTCACTGTGGAATAACAGTGATGATACATCATTGAGTGACATGTATTTTACTTTGGACCTGATAGAGTCCACGATGGCCTCAGTCACTCATGGGTTTTAGGGTCGTGGTTATCCTTAAGATCTAAGGATTGAACCCAACTACTGCAAGTAGAGGATGCATCCAAATATGGGCCTAGTAGGGTTCTCCCGGTTGAAACACACTACCCTACTATGGATAGGGTCAACAGGCCTCTGGGGTATCTAAAATACATAAAATAATCAACCCCCAGAATGTCGAGTTGATGCCCGGACAATGCTTCGCCTGCATACCAAGGGTGAAAGAGGTTAAATATCGAAACAATGCATTAACTCTAGGTTCAGCGATGCTTGAATGTATGAGTGAATGGACGTTGTTGAGTCAGTCCTGCATAACCTTTGTAAAGGTGTCATGATCAGTATACGACTGGACCGATTGGGCAAAGACCCGTATTGTATCTGCATGACTAAGCGAAGCTCGAGGTGCTGTCCTTAGATGCGTGGGATACAGATGCGCCAAGTATAAAGACTTGAGCTAGACATCCCTTTGAGACCCGGAAGAGGTCAAGGCTACGTCGTGGAGACTTAAGCAGATGTTCAACTCATAGCCCTGAGGAAGCTCTTGCGATATACGCTAAGTCTTGAAGGCTTGAGTGTCGTTATTGCGAACTGCGACCCTGAGTGGTTAATGTATGTATTTGAGTTGAATGGTTATACGATTGCTTGGTTACCAGACCATCAGTGATTCTGACCCCGTTTTATAGGGATTTCAGGTGTTGGACCTGCGTTGCGATATGCGGTGCAAGGCGGCATCGAGTTCCAGGGTTTCTCTAGACAGAGTTGTACTGCTTCCTTTTATTGAACCTATACTGCTTTTCTAAGCAGTGATAGTTTAATAAACATGTAGTTTTCGATAAAATGGAACACTTTGATGGTCAATGAGTTGCTTGGCCACATACCTGTAATGTGGTCAGAGTTTTCTAAAATTGACGACTCATTATCGTCTGATTCCATTGTTAAAAGCTTTCTAAAGTTCCGCTGCAAAGAAAAGCAAAAGAAATTCATGAAAATTTTAAACTTAGCTTTGTTTTGAAAATCCGGGGCGTTACACTGACGCAGTGGTAGTGGGAGTGAGCAACACTTGAGAGTTGAGAGCAGCTGAACCGGGTGAACCCGAGTCAGGTTGATAAGGTAGAGCACAACCAACATTAGAAGCAACAGTAATAGGGGAACCTGGGTGAGGTTGGTCTGGAGGTGGTAGGACAACGGTATGAGGGAGACCCCAACTAGATAGGTCGGGTGTTGGAGAATGATCATTTAGGTGTTTGAGGCCAACAATATGCCTATGTTTACGCTCAACTAGGCTATTCCGTTCAGGTGTATGCGGGCATGAAAATCTATGAAAAATAACATACTCGCGTAGAAAACTTTCAAAATCATGATCAATAAATTTACCACCATTATCGGATTGAAAAGATTTAATAGAAAGTTGAAATTGCTTTTCAATTATTTTTTTAAAAATATTGAAACGCTCAAACACTTGAGACTTAGCAAGCATAGGAAAGAGTTATGCTTCATCGTCTCTTTCCTTACCCACGACCTAGTGGAACACCATCACCAGTCTTGTTTCGGTAAAATTAAATGAAAACAACTATGTACTATGGAGATCCTAGCTCGAATCTGTTATGATGAGCCGTGATCTTCTCAAGTTTGTTGATGGCTCCACACCCCAACTTGATCAGCTAGTCATTGCATCAGATGGAGGTAAAAGAGAGAATCCAAATCATCCTATTTGGGTTCCTTCTAACCAATTGGCTCTCAGCTGGATCAATGTGATTCTTTTATAGCCTATTCTTAGTCAAATATGAGAACAAGAACATGTGAAGCTTGCCTTGTTATGAAAAAGGCCTATGAGTCTCAATCTTCTTTGAGACTCGTGATTTTAAAGAAAGATTTGACCTTCATCAAGAAGAAGAATGTGGATATACTATCATATCTAGATCGTATAAAATTTTTAACAAACTCCCTTGTTGTCGTCAACCACCTCGTAGCTGATGAGGATCTTGGACAGACAACCATAATCACTACCAGATCGGTACCTTATACCTTTTGCTGATTTGTATGATTTCCTACTTAATCAAGGAAAACATGTGCTATTGCTACACCCTAAGCCAACTGAGACACACGAAACCCCCATACTGCTTTTAATGCCTCTAAAGCCCACAGTCATGGATGTGGCTTCTATAGGGGTCATGGCAAGGGCCAAGGAAGAAACTTCTATCAAAATCAGCTTAATGTCACTCAAGGTATGCAAAATTAAGGAAGATGTGGGGCCATCACATGTCAATATTCTAGAAAATGAGTTCATATTGCCAAAAATTGCCGAGACATACCTAGAACATTATCTGCAATGTCTCTTCAATAATCCACTGATGACTATTGGTATCCTGACACTGGTAATACAAATCATCTCACTGTAGACGACTAACAATTCTCAAACAAATCTTAGTATCAAGGAGGTTATGGTTGGTAATGGTAAGATGCTTCTCATTTCATACACTAGTAATCTTGTTTTATCATCCAATGACTCTATGTTTGATTTGAAAAATGTTTGCCATGTTTATGATATCACCAATAATCTTTTATTTGTGGGTCAATTTAATGTTTATGAAATCTCATGGTTTTTCATTCTCTTAACATTGACTTATAGTCAATGTCGATTTTGATGTACCAGTCTTTTTATCCCGTTTTTGTCAGCAGTCTTTTTTAATGTGAAACCTTTCAAAAAACGTATTCAGTATTACTGACTATGAATATACAACCTACATTTTCTTTAGGAAAAAAAAAAGATATGATGTCATTTAGAAAATAAATAGTATACAAAGTTATGAACAATGCCAGATCGACTGGAACTCGGCCTGCAATGCTGTAAAGACACCCTGGTGAGACCGGAATAACGGTTGTATCCAGGAAACATCATGAAAACCCCATTTGATTCACACCGATAGGTATACATCAGATAAAATAATTGAACCACCGAGAGGTATACCACCTAATTCTAATAATTGAAGAAATATTAACATATTTCAAGAGAGATGTATATAGCTTATTTAACTGCAAACTGATGCTTGTTTGGTACTTGAATTACTAGTTGGTAAGGGAAATGTGGTGACTTTCTCAAATCATTTATTTGACGTCATCACCGTTCACTAATAAAAGGAGGGAATGCCCAAGATATCATCTCACAGAAGGGACGTAAGTTGTACTCAACAGCAAATTGGAGGCAGATTTGGTACTTGTCCTTGTGAAAGACGATAAAAAAGCTCTCTAATCTCCATAAAGGGGCACCTTTTAAAAAGTTTTTTGGAGTTTAAAATGTTCAAACAGTATGCCGAACTAATGTTCAATAAGTAATGCTCTCAACCACTGGAAGTAGGTGGGCTGTATCCAAATCCATGAGAAGCCGTGAGGCCCCACCCACCTGTGCATCAAATGATCATAAGGATTTATGCTTGACTATTAGCCCCCCATCATTCCAACTCAACCAATCAAATTTAATTTAATATAATATATATATATATATATATATATATATATATATATATATATATATATTATATTAAATTTGATATGGAACTAGTGCGTTCAGTCTAGATACTATGATTACAAAGGACAAGCACTCCAACAGTAAACTACTAAAGCATATCAACAAAATATCTGAAGATAATATTATAATCTTGGAGTAATCCTTGTTTGTTTTTACAGTTTTTGAAGTTTTACGTGTAAATTTGAAAAAGTGGATTAGGCCAACAATTTGGGGTGCAGTTTTTTTTTTTTTTTTTAGAAGAGAACGAATCAGTATCATTTATCAGCAAAACTGGTACATCAAAATCGACATTGACGAGAAGTCAATGTTAAGAGAATGAAAAACCATCAAATTACATTCAAACAGTGGACGGAGCCACTGTAGATCCTGGGATCCCCACTTTGCTGCAGCCGTGTAAACGACGTCCGTTAGGAATGTAAACGAGTTTGTAACTCGGTGGCAAACGATGAGAAGAGATATAAGAGCACACTACAACAAGGTTTTTAACGTGGTTTGGCAATGTGTGCCTACGTTCCCGATTGCTGATAATTCTGACTTACTCGTTTTGGGCCATTACATTTTATAATACTTAAAAGTTTTATATTTGATTGAAAACTTTAGATAGTTTTTTTATTTTTTGATAATATTTTTTCCATCTGATTTCTTCTACTTCTTATCTTCTCATCCTTGCAAGGTTGTTATTGAATCACTAAAAAAAGATAGGTAGCGACATTTTACCAGCAACTCAAAAAAGTCATTGTTGTTGGGTGGGCAATAATGATCATATTAAACGTGATTACTGATACACAAATATTAACAGTCACTTCCTCAAGTGGTCTTTGATAATCTACTACAATTACAATAGTGATTGTTATTGAGTAAGCAATATTGACAACACATTTTAGTGACTGCTAATAGAATTTTTTTAAATGATTAGCCACAAATATAGCTATATTTAAAAATAAATAGCAGCAACTTTTAAGTGGTGCTATTAACATTTGTTAGCAGCCACAATGTTACTTTTTCAATAGCAACTACAATGTAACGTCATGCTATTAATATTATCAAGAAATATGATTTTTTATTTTTGCATATTTATGAAATTTTTGAGTCATTGATTTTCAAGCCTTAAAAAATCCTTCTTATACATTGTAATCAGATGATCCAAAAGTTTGGTTCTATCAAACCATGCACTTAGATCACATCTATATAGTGAAATTTAAGAAAAAAAAACTATAAAAATCTTGGTGCATACACTAACATATTTGACTGACTTTAGTTACCTTGGATCAAAGAAAATTGAAATATGTAAACTGGTATGAATCAAGATTTTCATATTTTTTTTTGTAAATCTAACCATGCAGATGCATTCGGCGTGGTCCATTCACTTGGAATCGACTATTGGATCATTGCATTTGGATTAAAAAATGTGATTTTTTATGCTTGCATATTTATGAAAATTTTGAGTCGTTGATTTTCAAGACTTAAAAGATCCTTTTTATACATCGTAATCGGATGATCCAAGAGTTTGTTTCTATAAAACCATGCATCTAGATCACATTCATACAGTAAAATTTTAGAAAAAAACCCTATGAAAATCTCAGTGCATACCAGTTTACATATTTTACTTGCCTTGGATAAAGGTAAACTGAAATATGTAAACGGGTAAGAACTGATATTTTCATAGTTTTTTTGCAAATCTAACCTTGTAGATGTATTCAATGTGGTCTATTTACTTGGAATCGACTATTGGATCATCGTAATCTGATAAAGAAATGTGATTTTATTATGCTTGCATATTTTATAAAAATTTTGAGTTGTTGATTTTCAAGCCTTAAAAGATCCTTCTTTTACATCGCAATCGGATAATCTAAGAGTCTGTTTCTATAAAATCATGCATCTAGATCGCATCAGTACGATGAAATTTTAGCAATAAATAAAAAAAACCTATGAAAAATTTAGTGTATACCAATTTACATATTGGATTGGTTTACATATTTTAGTTACCCTTTGAACAAAAGAAAATACAACTACGCCTTCATCCCAAAACAATTGGGGTCGGCGTTTGAACAAAAGAAAATGAAATATGTAAACTAACAAATTATGTAAATGGTATGAAATGAGAATTAATATATATATATCATTTAAATATATTCTTATGATATTTATATATATACTTAGATGTTTGTATATATATGTTGGTTTTTGGATATATATATATATAGAGAGAGAGATAGATAGATAGATAATTATATATCTATTAAAAATATATATTTAGATATATATAGAGAAGTTGGTAGCTGGGCACACCTTAGCAAAGTTGAAAGAAGAACGTTCATTTATCACTTTAGTATCACGATAAAAACGCAATATGTTGACAGATATAGAGAGAGGAACAAAGATTTGCATATGGTTTTTATTGATTTGGAGAAGGCATACGATAGAGTACCTAGAGATGTTCTGTGGTGGACAATGATGAAGAAAGGTGTTTCTCTCAAGTACATTAATATAATTAAAGATATGTACGAAGGAGTAGTAACCAATGTCCGCACTTGTGGAGGGGTGATAGCCAATTTTCCTATAACGGTTGGGTTACATCAAGGATCTGCTTTAAGCCCTTTCCTATTTGCTAAAGTGATGGATGAGCTTACGAGATCAATTTAAGAAAATGTGTTGTGGTGTATGTTGTTTGCTGATGATATTGTTTTGATTGATGAGTCTAGAGCTGGGATTAATGCTAAGTTAGAATTATGGAGACAGACATTGGAAGCAAGAGGTTTTAAGTTGAGTAAGAGTAAGACAAAATATATGGAATGTCGGTTTAGTAAACAACGAAGTAGTAATGAGAGTGTAGTGAAGCTTGGTGAGCAAGAAATACTGGTGGATGACTGTTTCAAATATTTAGGATCTATCATTCAAAAGTATGGAGAAATTGATGGAGATGTAAATCATAGGATAAAGGTTGGGTGGATGAAATGGGGAAGTGCAACTGGAGTGTTGTGCGATCGTAGAATGTCATTGCGGTTGAAGAGAGTTTTATAGGACGACAATTAGGCCCACTTTACTATATGGTAGGGAATATTGGGCTGCTAAGAGACATCATATTCAAAAAATGAGTGTAGCTGAGATGTGTATGCTTAGATGGATGTGTGGTAATACAATAAAAGATAAGATTCGAAACGAGGAGATACGTAAGAAGGTAGGTGTTGCATCCATTGAAAATAAGATCAGAGAGAATCGTTTACTGTGGTTTGGACATATTCGGTGAAGGCCTAATGATGCTCTAGTTAAAAGGATGGAGAAATGGGAAAATATATTAGTTAAAAGATGTCGGAGTAGGCCTAAGAAGACTTGGATGGAGATGATAGGAAAGGATATGAATGCTTTGAACCTCACCGAGGATATGGCAATGGATAGAAATGATTAGAGGAGAAGGATTCATGTGGAAGACCTAGAATGATTTTCTTTTTTGGTTCATATCGCCGACCCCAATTGTTTTGGGATGAAGGTGTAGTTGTTGTTGTTGTTGTTTGTTGTATGTTGATAGAAGAGGCATTTTTCAATATCTTGATTTTGGCATTATATCAGCATTTGAAAATATCACTTTATACATGTGTTTCTAAAACTCACATGGTCAAATTCGGCTAAGAGGGCCATGTGTGAGGCTTCCATACTAGCCTCCCCAAATTTTTAAAGAGTTTGTTGTGAAGACCGATGCATGTGACATTGAAGGTACAGTTTTGATGCAAAAAGGCCACTCATTGGATTTCATAAGTAAAAGCCTCACCAGTCGTGCCATGACCTTGTCGACATACGAGAAGAAAATACTCGACATCATATTGGTGCTTAAAAAATAGAGACCTTATTTACTTATAAGACGCTTTGTGGTCTGCACCGATCATAAGAGCCTTAAGTATCTCATATAACAATTTGTCTCAACTCCGCTTAAGCAAAAATGAGTCACCAAAATGATGGGGTACAATTTTCAACTCCAATACTAGAAGGGTTCAGAAAATTGTGTTGTTCTGATCTTAGTGAAGGGAGGAAGCAAAAATGAATGTTCTTTCTATTACAACTTGTAATTATAGAGCACAAACCTGAGAGTTTGTTACATTCCTAGGCCCATGGTGTAACTCCCCAAATTTTAACTTGTAATTTTAAATAAAATCTAAAGAAAACCCAAAACACAGAGCCAAGACGCCAACAAAAGGAATAAAATCTTGAGTCAAGTTGCATCATGCCATCGGCCGCCTATAAGGTCTGACTCATCAGCTGCCCATGAAATGGGTCAATATCATAACAAACTAGTAGGTGCACGAATAAACAATGTAGAATAAATAAAGTAAGACATCATAAGATAAATAATTTATTTAATCGACAATAGTAATTAAAATGCATAATTTAAATGCAAGAAAGTAAATTTATTCTAGCATGAGCAACATATGCAAAGAACTACTGTACTGAAAGAGATATCCATTATAAGATATAAGCAACATCGTAAGCAGTATGAATCTCGTTAATCTACAACTATTGTGAACAAGATATTCTTTAAGTTTTGATATTAACTAGCATGTGGGTACGCACGGACGTGAAACGTATAAACAACCAAGACCGATCTGAGGGTTTATTATGTCAAGTATTTTTTATTAACCCGGATGACTGACTGAGTCTGCTCATAAAAGGGACAGTCAGTGACCAAGAGAGTAAATCCTCAAAGGCATTCGTGGCCCATGCATGCATCCAACTTTTGTAGAAGTACCTGGGAGCTACCACCTATGATAATTTGTGGTAGTCCCATTTTCTCTAACTCCGATGATTGGGAAAACTAAGTCTTTTGCCCATGGGGTGGTTGATAACAACCTGTCCATCAAAGTTTTTTTACCATCCATCCTCTCTCTTGATGAACCGTGAGAGCCGAATGAGCACGATGAAGGTTTATTAACCATCGCCATATTCTACATGCTCTCGTCTGCTAGACCCACTCGAGCATCTTGCATGTGAAGGCGAATTATCACCATTTATGTGATCTCAGCATTTTGCTCTATGCACGCTTCGAGGTTGCCACAACTTCATCATCCAAATATCGTAACACCAACGTGACGTACTTGTCTAAAAGTATGGTCATACCTGTCTAAAGATACAATTACGATGAGAGGGTAACATTTCAATATATTGAAATTCATTTGGTTCCAACTTGATATGCATTATTCTTTGAGTGTTTGGCCTATGGAGGCAAACATCATTATTTTTATTTATTTTAACAGAGTGCTCATTGCACAATTTGAGGTACTCAATGACCTCTCATACTTCTCATTGCAGTGTACATACCGTACATGCCTAAAGGTTTGGCTATGATGGCAGATCATGAGTTTCTTGAAAGATAACCCAACAAGTGTTTTGTAGGATGTAGTATAAGTGATTTCAATTAGCAACCTTAGTTTCTATGAAACAAGAACACAAGTTTTGGGATCGTCGTAGATCTGAGCACTTCTTCAGAGTAATCGACTCGGGATGTAGATAGTTGCATCTAGCAACGCACATAGAGAACACTAGCTTTGTACGCATGCTTTTGTGCTAAAAAAGTTGAGCCTTGCACAAGGAAGACCCGCTTCTCGACACTACAATGTTTGTAAGGTGCGAAATGTTGCACGCACACCTGCACACCTTGTGGGGCTTGCCTGAGGGTGGCAAAAGAACAACCATGTACTAACAAAACTAAGTATCTATGGTGCGATGTCAACAGAAAGAAAGTACAAAAAAACAGTAACATGAATTTGCTATAGAATAAACCTATGTATGTAGAATACGAAAAACATGTGAATTTGAGAGAAATAGTGACAAGTAAAGAAGAGAAGATCACAAAGTCATATGCATGTAAATATCACTTGTCATTATATCAATATCCAAATTCTTTATTTAATTCATCAAAAGTCCACATGCAACTTTCCTCTGCCTTGAAAGGTTGTGTTGCTGTGTGTGCCTACGAGTGTAGGTGATGTAGGACTTGGGTTGCGGGGCACGAGCGGGATCCGTCGTGCGTACTGCAACCAAATAAGAGTGATTATCAAAATACAAGAAACATTGACCGAGTTGAGGCTGACCCCATGTAGAGGAAGTAGGGAGCAACATGAGTGGGTCCTACCCAACTAACCGAAAGACTGAGGTTAAGCTGACCCCAACCCAAAATACGACGTAACATAGGGTTTTGAACTTGCAACGTCCCGACACATGGTGACAAGCACTAGATTCTCTTACTAGAAAAGTGAAACCCCTATTGGTTCTACTAAAAAAAAGGGGGAATCAGGCAAAGGCATCTCCCCTGCCTGCCGACCGAAAAAGAGAAGCGGTAGGGGCATGCCTGTGCCTGCTAAAATTAGAGAGGCAGTAAGGGGCAAGTCCCTGCCTGTCATAAAAAGAGAGGCAGTAGAGGCATCCCCTGCCTGTCGAAAACAGAAGGACGGTAGGGGTGTGCCCCTGCCAGTCGAAAATTGAGAGGCTGCAGAAGAGAGCTCATGCTTGCCGGAGATAGAAGGGCAGTAGAGGCATCACCTCTGTCTGCCAGAGACAAAAGGGCAGCAGGGGTGAGCCTCTGCCTGCCAGAAATTGAGAGGCAACAGGGGCATCACTTCTGCATACTGGAGACAGAAGGGCGGCAAGGAGCGAGCCCCTATCTGCCGGCAGCAGAAAGGGAGAGAGAGGTGAAAGGTGTGATAGGGGACCATCGCCCTCCTGACGCATGCAGAGAGAGAGAGGGGAGGCATGGCAAGGGGGCGTCGACCTCCTACCGGCTCTCCGACAGCCTGAAAAAGAGGAAGATGAAGAAGAAGAAGGAAAAGAAGAAAAAGAATAAAAATAAGAAAAAGAAGAAAAAGGGCATACTTGAGAGGGTGGTGGTGTCGTCGGTCGACGTCGCTGATGTTGCCACACGCAGGGAGTGAGAGAGAAAGCGAAGGAAGAGAGTAGGGGTGAGGGTCCCCCTCCCACCCTTGTGTGCTTTTAAAGGCATGGGAGGGGCTCGAATTAGGAAACCCAAAAGGGGTTTTCCTTTTCGACAAAGGGGGGAAGGGGAAAAGCGGTGCAGGGGATTGGAGGAAGAGTTTTTTTTTTTAAAAAAAAACCCTCGGCCTTGCGTTGAGCATTATAACCCTAACGAGTTATCAGATCTGGATCTGACCCGGGTCTGAAATTTTAAATTTGTTTTCTTTTAATCATGGATTCACATAAGGGTAGTTCTCGGTTCAAGGGTAGGGTATGTTTAGGTAGGTTGGCTATGTTAGAAACATGGTTAGGTGTTGTTTGAGTTCTGACAGGTTTTAGGAAAAAAGATAGTATGCCCAAAATACAATAGATAAAATGCTACAATTTTAAGGAGAGGCTTAGGACACATGGGAGTTGGTCTTGGTAAAAAATTAGGGCCAAAATCAACTGGGTTCGGGATTTAGGAGCTTGTGATCAGGTTATAGGAAGGTGAGTTCAGACTAGGTCTGGATTGGGTTTGAGTCTGGTAAGGTTCAGTAAAAAATGTGGTTATCTAGAGTTGATTTTTGGAGGGTTTTTTGGGGACACATGGGAACACTTATGACTAAAATTTGAGGCTTAGATCAAGTCAGGTTAGGGAGATATGACTCAGGAAATTCAGGTCAGATTTTGTAATCACAACATGCTTTATATGTTGGTTTCGTGGAATCATTTTGGGTCAAGTGGGTGTCTGATTTGACTTACAAGGACCTAGTAGATATTGTTGAGGAGTTCTACTAAAGAGTTGCAGTCCAAGGGGTCATTTGAATGCATGTTGGTGCATTAAGGGTTTAGCCATCATGGAGCTTGAGTCCACCACACTTGGCTTGGGCCAAGTTTTCAAGCTCCTGACCTACTAGAGGTCTTATCTTGGCCCAACAAGACAGAAACATGAGAAAGGGTCTAGAGGCAAACGAGAGAGAGAGAGAGAGAGAGAGAGAGAGAGAGAGAGAGAGAGAGAGAGAGAGATTGAAGCATAGGGGCTTAGAGATAGATAGAGAGATAGATAGATAGATAGAGGGATATACTATTTTGAGAGAGGGGGATTCAAATTTCAATTCATTTCTTAATGCTTGCAAATGGTGTTTTACAATGCCTATATATAGGCACATAAGAGGCTATTTTCAGCCCTCACAAGTTACAAGATTCATTCTTAAGTAAAGTCTAAATAGAGGTAAGCCTTCACTAGAATTAGGTATCACCTACTTGGCTTAAGCCTATTTCAAGTAAACACCTCTTTGACTTAGGCTATATTAGGTTAACACCTCCTTGACTTAGCCAAACTTATACAAGCTAATTTTAGCTACTCTCTACCATTGTTAGACTCCCCCCCACATCCTTCCGCCCTATAAATCTTGGGGCCCCAGGAGTTAGAGCAATTAGGCTTGGTGGGTCCCACACATGAGGCCCACTCAGGGAGCGTCCCCCTATTTTTAGCCAGACTAGAGGTGTGTAAAACTCTCTTAAAGGTGGGTGCTAAGAACAGGCAAGAGGAGATAAGATGCTTAGCTATTTTTAGAGGTCATGATTTCAGAAATAGCCTAGTCAATTAGGGGTATTTTAATATTTTTTATAATTTGTGTAGAGTGTCTCCTATACCTATATAAGGCCTTGTATTTTCTCTTGTTCAGCGTGAATGAAAAAATTGGACTCTCTATCTCATGTCTTCCTCTCTCTTTGTGGTTTTCGCCCTTCTCTCCTTTCTCTTTGGTTGTCTGACCTTCCATAGGTTGGAAGCTTCTTTGGGTCTTTGGAAGCTGTCCAAGGTCCAGCCCAGTCTTTGCGCCACCAAGCTCGTTATGCGGTGTGATTTAGCTGTCTCAAGCCTTTTCTGGTGTATCAGACCTTATCCAGCTGAGTTTAAGTTCATTAGAAAGCCTTTACATGCTCCCTGATAACAACCTCCATTGCCATCCTATAATTGACAACATTAGAATAATTATAACACAGATTGCTAAGAAAGTGGTAAAAAATGGTAATGCTATGTGATGAGACTTCCACGGATGACAAATTAGCTTTCGGTTTAGTTGGCCTCTATTATTCTTCTCCAGCCTGAAAGTCCATAGGAGATATAAAAACGTTTCTAGCCAAAGTTCATTTTCATCGACCTTACCAATGCTGTGTATATTTTTGTATGGGACTTTTATGAATTTTGGTTGTTCTGACTCGATCTAGATCAGATTTGTGAGTGTATTTAGTTGATCCAAATCCAATTTCATTTGCATGCACCCTGCAAAGCTTGACAAAACTTATCCTATTATATCAAAAAGCCCAAAGGCTCCTAACTACCAAACTTGGCTAAGGCTATGCTTTTGGGGCATTCGATTACTAAATAACTGCTTAGATTTGCTAAAGGACAATGACCTGCGACTAAACTCTACTTCAATGTCATGTTGGTAGGTCCTCAGTAGACTGAAGGGCATTTTAGTTAATGTGTGCCAAAAGTTATGATACCATTCTTCCCACAAATGGCCATGTTGTCTATAAGGTATCCCCTTTTTGTCAATAAATTTTCTAAAATGTTCCATATTTTGAAATGGGTTACCGGTGCTCAAGCTGCATTAAATGGAACAAATTGCTCGTGCTCGGTTCTAAGGAACTCTTTCCAGCATGAACAACAGGTTTTCACTTTCACACTACTCGTTAGGCTCGTTAAGTGTTGATATATATATTTTTATATCACGTAACACAGTGTAAACCGAATAGTAGATGTGTTTGTCTGCCAAGCAACAAGCTCATGGTTTAAACTTTCTTATTTTAGCTTTGAAACAATTTATCTATTTTTTGTTACAAGTTAGTTAGAGCTTGTGTGTGGTCAGCAGGGCGGAGTCAGGAATCTAAATTAGGGTGGGCACAAATGCACAGTAAAAAAAATCATTGAAGAAAATATAAAACCTCTGAAATTCTAACCAAAATCAAACAAGCATTAATGGAATCATGTTTAATGATTGAAAAAAAGAGACAAAAACACCTAAGTAAATATTCATGAATTTATGGGTTTGATAAGTAATAACCAAAATCTAGCATTCATTAATGGAATCTTGCTTGATGATATAAAAAAAATAACACAAAAAACCCCAAAATTATAATTAAACATTTACATCATTTGGAAAAATGCAAACCAATAACTTAATCTCTAAAAAATCATAGATTTATGTTCATTGAAAAAAACACTAATATTCTAACTAAAATCAAACACTCACTATATACCTAATGCTAATTAAAAATATACAAAAATATTAAAACTCTAATTAAATATTTATGTTATTTAAAACTAAACTATATAACAAATAAAAACCCTATCATTCATTATGCTAACAAAGCAAATAAAACCCCTAATATCAAAACATTCATGTGATTATATGATAAATCCAAAGAAAAAGAACAAAAAAAAAGTTAAACCTTTAATTAAACCTTTATACTATTTGAAAAAATCAAAATGAATACCTTTATTTCTAAAAAAAAAAAACTATTTGTCAAACCAAATTCAGAGAGAGAGAGAGAGAGAGAGAGAGAGAGAGAGAGAGAGAGAGAGAGGTGGTTATATACTTGCCACTCGGCTTGGGGGTTGGGCACAAGTGGTGCCCAACCTTGACATGTGTCACTGCCCACCTACCGTCGAGGTGAGGGTGGGCCATGCCCACTCTGACCCATTGCCCTTAGGGTTTTTTTCTGGGTCAGGGTGGGCAAGTGCCCACCCTACCCAGAACTTGGCTCCGGCCCTGGTGGTCAGTGATGGAGTTGTTTTTCCTTGTACTATCCCCCCAAAAAAGTTAGTACGAGTTAGTCTTCGGACCTGATACTGAAGTGGATCCGTTTGGCAGAATCAAAACTATAAATATGGTTGCTTCGGTTGGTCTGGTGATTCACTTTAAGAAAGTCCCTTACACAACCGGGATCCACTTCTATGATAATGGGATTTGGCTGCACCGACTCAACCGCAAAACCTAGGAACTTGCACTGCGGAACCTGCTTTGTACTCTTATCAACTCAGTGTCCCAATTTTCATGCTTTTCTAGGTGAACCCCCCAAAGAAAATCAGAGGGAAGGGTTTTAGTGCCCTCTTAGAGATTGACCGAAAATATTGACGCTGACAGTAATGACTTGCATAAGGCCAGACCAGTCACGGTTCATTATGGCAAAGCTAGGCTTTGCTAGGGGTGACTCGCTACTCTGGATCCAGCAACTTTAAATTCTTTCCAAGTGTCTCAATTGAGTTCAATGTCAAAAGTTTGGTGGAAGTTAGAAATGGAATCAGCCACTTGGCTATAAATAGGCCCAAGTTTTTCCTCTTGGCTCACAAGACTTGCGGGCTAGGTTTCTCCATTCAAAAACAACAGATCGGAGGGACTCAACATTTATACAACTTGTCAGCCTACTTTAGTTTTCCCCCAAGCATCCTTTCTTAGCCTTTTGGTTCAAGCAATGGAAAGTCCAAACAAAGGCATCAAGAGCTCCGCACTTGTGAATTGCATGACATGAAATTTATGTTACAGGAAATGAGAGAAAGAGAGATGGCGTCAAATTTCGATCCACAAACGAAGGGTCAAATGTCTAGTGAGACAGTTTTCCACAAATTTAATAATATAAAAAATGCGAGAAAGAGGAAAAAAAACAAACCATTAAAAAAAGTGGTCCATTTAATTAATTTCTTTCTTCCCAGTTGGAATCATATCCTTGTTCCCTGTGGGCTCTTCCTGGTCATCTACCAAGCCTGAATGCGACGCCTATCTGATGTTTCCACTCTTTTCCTTTCTGTGTTTTGCTTTTTAGCCGATTTAGAGAGATGGGTACTCAAAATTTCTTGCTCTCCTGAGTTGGACGAGATGGAGCCGGCGGGATTTTGAGAGTTTGGGGGAGGGTGGGAGTCGGTAGCCATGATTGGTTCTGGTGTAAATTTGGTCATGACCGTGATAGGATTCGCCGTGAGCACCATGTTTATAGTGTTTGTTTGCACTAGACTAGTGTGTGCGAGGATACAACTTACAGCCTCTAGGAGGGCCTTCCCTGCAGCCGTCCGATCTGATCTAAGCCTGGTATGTCCTCTCTTTTTCCTTGCCTTTTCTATTCTTTTTTGTTTTTTCTCTGATTTCTCTGTTAGATTTACGTTAGTTCTTCAGTCAGAATCCCACTCTTTATCTTGGCTGCTGTTGTTAGCCCCGTAATGCTAGCTCCATCTTTTTGTTTTATAAAAGGTTGAGCGGAAGGACAGTAACACGACAATGTTTTCCGCCATTTCCCCCTTCAGCTTTCTTTTTTTTTTCCTTGTGTTTCTTTCAGCCTTTTCAGTTTTCGACTAAGATTTGGGGTTTGATTTCTTTCTATAACGTTTCAGAGTTTTGTCTTTCGATATTGGTTAACATGTGATCTTTTGATGGCATCTTCTGAGTACGAATTTTAGTTGTTGGCTTTGCAATGTTGGACTTTTTAATCGTTTTTAGACATGTTTGTATCATGAATACGCATTAAAATCTGTCTGAGCATGTGTTCTCGGCATTGTTTCCGGGCTTTGACTGTCTTGTGATCTTTTTGTTGTTAACCCTTCTCTTTTTGAAGTGGGCGTATTGGCACGTACCGTTGCGATGTTGTGCCTGTAATTTTTTTTGCTTTGGGACATTACTTGCTGTTGAATTTTATATAGTTTGTTCATGCAACAGCTAGAGCGTGGAATTCATGGGTTGGAACCGGTGCTTATTTCGAGCTTTCCTACAAAGAAGTTCAGCGACGAGTTTTTCTCCTCTGGTGAAGATTCCCAGTAAGTTCCAGATCCGTGAATGAACAAATTTGATGCTCTGGGCTTTTCTTTAACTTGGCCATGCGTCAATCAGTTCGTGTAGAATCTCCGGAGATTCTAGTTTTTATGTTGAGAAATTGCAGCTTAGTTGCTGACTTCCTTTGCATTCGTGAGATCTAATTGGCACATTAAGTCTGAGTAAAAGATTTCTTTTTTTGTTGAGATCTGGTAATGTTGTTGGAGGTCACAATATAATTTTGGAGGAAGCTCTTCTTTACCCAGTGTTAATTGACTATAGCAATATCTAGAATTAAACTTGGCTTTCAGCAATCGTTCATGCAGAAAATAAAGTACAAAGCAGAACTGAAAAAATTGGTTGATTTTGTTTCCTGTACAATTTTCTCGGTTCTATTCCATTGGATAATATTTCCTGAAGTAACCATTCATTTTGTGTAATTTTGGTTGGTTTACCTATATTTATGAGAAAATACACGCTTGTTTTCTATTTTTATTCTTTTCTTCACTATCAACATCTTTCGATGCCAATTTGTTTGTTTATTAGTCTGTTCTGTTCCAGTCCATCACATCAAAGTGGCTTCAGGCTATGGTTATTATTTTGTGAATTATGCATTTATGTAGGTATAACACATTCAAGTGTTGCTAAATATATAATTTCACTTGAGAAGAGTTGGTTTCCTGATTCTCTTGAATGCCATAGAAATATTTTATGCCTCTAGCCTCTATATATAGAAAACTTCAGTGGTAACTTAAACTGCATATCCTGGCTTAACATGTTTTCTTCTGAATGTGAATAAATATTGATGAACAACGAGATACTAAATGCTTTTGGGAAACAACAATATGGTTATGCCCCAAGGTTGCCAAACTAGGAAGCGAGAATCGAGAATTGAGAAGCGAGAAGCGAGGCATTTTAAAATTTATACGAAGCGGGAAGCGAAGTTTCAATTTAAAAGTGTAATATAAATAAAAAATGAAGCATTATGGAATCAAACAAGAAACAAATAAAAACTAAAATAAAATTGATCATTCTTATATTTCATGATTTTTCTGTAAAAGAGTTAAATTTTTGTTAAAATCTAACAATGATGATTACCAAAGTAAGTGAAAGCGTGAGAGAAAATACATGAAAAAGATGAAAAGAAACATGAGAAAAGTATATAGTATGCATAGACCATGTGTACGAGAAGCATAAAAGAAGCGTCGGGGAATCGAGCTTCCCATGAAGTTTCGGAAGCGAGGAGTATAGCGCTTCCGAAGCGAGTTTCAGGGAAGCGAGCTTCCCACCTACCTAAGAAGCTTCGGGTAACTCTGGTATGCCCCAGTATGGTCTTGGATATCCTTTCCTTCATTTATTATATTATATCGATTTTAAAACATGGCTTATGACTTTTAATCATTAGCTGTTTTACTACTTAAATGTGCTATGAATACAAAGTTGTAAAATATATTGCAAAACAAAATGATGCAAAATGTTTCCCCCCTACTATTCTTTCTCAAGACCTACAAGTGATTATTTTCTTTTTTTTTTTGATGAGCCATATGATCAGTGCATGAACTGCACATGTATCAAGAAATCTAGTTAACCACAATGATGGACTGTGACTGTGTTGCACTAATCTTCCTGGTCGTACTATGATATTTCTCTGAATTTGGCAGTAAGGCTCATCAGCTTCATAATTCATTTATTGTGCAAGAGTGATGATTACTTCCTATGAAGGATGCCCGTTTTCTGTAATAGATCAATTATATATTTCTATTGAGGGAGCATTTAGTCATTAGGTTACTTGTCTACTAGGACTTAAAGCATCTCCAAAATATTTTTTTTAGAGCACTGCCTGAAGTAGTTGTCTGACACTTGCTTACGGATAAGTACTGCTATCAATCACAATATCATCTACACTAGTATGAACTAATGGTGATATGTTAGGCATCTCTTTTGATAAAAAGTGACTGGTCAATTCGACTTTATTGAAACCAATAACCGGCTTACTAGTGCACTCTCAAACAAGGCTTGAGATATTCGATTTCAACCCTTTCATGTGATTTTTCAAACGACAAACATGCTTTACTGGGTTTCCCATATGACAACCAAGAGGATTCTCAGCATAAATTTATTTAAGTTATCCATGTAAAAAGACACTTTTCATGTTAAAGTCCAACTCACTGAAACTACAGGAGAGGACGCTAAGAAAATATGTTGCACACATGGTGATGTTCAACATGTTAAGAAGTCTTAGAAGATAGATTTGGATTACATGGATCTTGAAGGCTTAAAGAAATTGTCTATCACAAGTAGCAACAAACCTAACTGCACTCCATCAGAACGGTAGTTAAACAGCCAAGGATATGGTAATCTAAATGGGTTTTCTTTCTCTTATATGGAATCTGGGCATGAATACGAAGACATAAAGTAGCAAGAAACATGAAAAGAATCATATGTTCTGTATGATGCTATACAAGTTAAAACCTTTGCTAGAAGTTAGTGGTTATTTGATCTGAAATGATTTATTCATAGGATTCGTAGGAGACACTTTTCTTCACTCCTAGGCAAGCTGGAGAACAATGTATGGCGGCCTTATAATCTAGGAATCCTTGACAAGGATAATTGTACTCTACTTATCCAGATATTTCATTTGAACCACCTACTGAATATTCTGGTAAAGAAAACCTCTGGAGATCATTATATTGGACAAAATGCCTCTCTCAATACTAATGAATACATTGTATTCACTGTAAAAAATTGGTCACAAGCATCATCTTTCAAGAACTCAGTTTATGCATTCAGCCTTATCTCAGAAAAGGATGTATTAGAGGCATAGTCACAGATATCAGCGAATATTATCGCTGTAAATTCAGCAAACGCTAATATAGGTAAAATATCGCTATATTTTAAAAATATTGCCAATTTGATAATATCGCGATATTATCATGAGAATATCACGATATTCTCGTGATATTTTCATGATATTATCAATTAGTTTTACTTTTTTAATTTATTTTTTACATTTTAAATATGTTTTTCTTATTTCTTTTATTATTCATGTATTTTTTGTCTAAACATGATATTTTCTTATTTTTCTTATTTTTTATATTTTTAGGCCCCCAGATTTTCCCGAGATTTATCACCAAACCTTTAATATCACGAGAAATAGCCTCACCCGAGATATAGCCGATACCGATATTTGTGCCTATGATTGAAGGCAGGTCTTGGTAATTGTACAATTGTGTCACTGGAATAAATGATAAATGAGAGTGTTAATATTGGTTTGATGATGGAAGATGCAACATTTGATTGAAGAACCATGGTCTATTTGCTCTATCAATGAAAGTGTTTCAACTTGTCAAACTTAACAGCATAGTCTTGTACCATGCACTTCATTTGCAAATCCTTAGACACTGATAGCAGCCTCTATGAAAGGACTTGTAAATGGTTTGCATAATTCAGTGTGAGGGAATTGGGAAATGCATACGTCAAGCACTGCCACCTTCAAAACCATAAAGTAATTTATTAACTTTTCTTACAGTTTCTTGTCTTTTGAGTTACCTATAATGAAAGGATGTTATGCACATGTTTTGTGTGCATAGGTTTTATGATGGATCATGAAAATAGGTTTAACTTGGATGAACATCCAAGAAAACCAACCGATTCTTTGATCCTGATAGTATATTGGAAAGATGTCAAGCCCTTGATTAGCCACAATCATACCAAGCACAGCATTGAGTTGTGGGATAAAAAGGATCTTTCTGCTGTTATTTCTTACCAAGATTCACATTTATAGTCCATTTTGCTTTGGTGTAGATTATCAGAGGAGAAAGCTGTCATTCTTTTCATAGTACTTTTTATCATCCTGGCACTGAAGTCTAATAATCTAAAATGTATAGAAGAGGCATGGAAAACGAAAGAACTGATTTGGTAATACTGTTTGGATTCTAGAGAAAGCAGAACTAGGGAGCTTAAGAAATTGGAGAAGTTGATTGATTGCAGAGACCTATGTCAACTTGTTTTTATTGGCCAATCCAGTTTGAGGTCACCCTTCTGTGTTTGTATTTATGCAGGCCTATAAGACACATAGACATGGGATTCAACATTAAATGTTATATATCTAATCTATGTTACATGGGTGCGGGTGCGAGGGTGCAACACTTTCAAAAACCTTGGGTGCGGGGGTGCGACAGGGCAAAAATGTAAAATATATATATATATATATATATATATATATAATTTTGAAGTTTTAACAGTTAACATTGTCATAATATCATTCATCATGCATGCAATATATCAACCTAAATATCAATCAAATAAGTAAAGCAGAAAAAAACTAAATTACATGCCAAAGTATATCCTGATGAAGTAATGAATCTTAATAATTTTCTTCATCATCAAATGCATCATTAGAAGGAATACTGGGCTCAGCTAAATTCATGTTTGTTATGTTGAAATCATGTTCTCCCTCGAAGTCACACTCTTTTGGGTTTACATCCCCAAATTTGGATGTTCCTTGTTTGCGTTACAAACCCAATTTAAAAATGTTAAATACAATACAAGTATATTTAAATGAAAAATTAAGAAATAATCAAATAACTAAGAGAGCAAATTAATACCTATATTCATCATTGGTTCGCGAAAGTAATCGAAGATTTGAATGAATATATACTAAATCCTCTGTACGCTTGCTTGTGAGTTTGTTTCTCTTTATGTTGTGGATTTGAGAATATGTGTTCCAATTTCTTTCACAACAAGATGAACTAGCAGGTTGCAATAGCAATCTTAATGCAAGACGTTGGGGATGAGGTGTTTCTGATCCAAATGTTGACCACCATGTGATAGGATCTATATTATCCTCTTCTCTCACGAATAATGCCGATGTATATAATCTCGAAGATGAAAATTTTTCAAACTCTTGTGTGACTTGATGTAGAAGATATGCTTCTGGAAAAAGTCTTATCATACACATATTTCTATGTCTTGATAGCTCTGGGTCTAAATTTGGAGGGACACGACCAATACCACCAGCGCACCACTTATTTGCATAATATTTTGGATTAAGAGAATGTGTCATGCAATGCAAAGGAGTGTTGCTCTTATCCCATCTTCTGACTAAAATTGAATGAATATGATTAAAAAATTCGGAATCATCCAATGCAGGATTTTTTTCTTCATGCTTGAAAACTTTAGCTTGTATTTTTTCAATCATATTATCCCACGTATCATAAACTCTGTGAAGCATGGGCTCGTCCTTATCAACTTTTCTTAACATTTCCCAAATAGGTTGTGTAAATTGAAAGAAGTATACCACTCTATCCTAAAACTCATCATCAACAATGAATTTTTTAATTTCTTGAGCCTTGATATCATCATCAACACGATAGAATGTTCAATTTTCATCACTCACCATGTTAATCAAAACATTCTTCACTCTTTTAATCCTCTTCACCATCAAAATGATGGACGCAAAACGTGTTTTAGCAACCTTCAACAATTTCAAGTCAGAATGCCTATTAAATATAACATTAGCACGATGATGGTTAATAACAAAATTCTTAATGCTTTTGACATTTCTTTCTAAATCTTCAATCAATGAACATAAAACATATGCTTGTAAATTTTCTTCTTTTTTGGGGTTGCAGATGCTCTTTAGGGCCAGATTTATGCTATGTGCTACACAGGGAGTCCAAAAAATATGGGGGTACTCACTCTCCAAACTCAACGCTGCACTTTTACAAACTGGAGCATTGTCTTTAATGATTTGTACCACTTTCTGATCACCCACTTCTTTTATGACTTCTATAAACAACCTCTTCAAATACTCTGCATTTTTATATTCCCCATATGCATCAACTGTTTTCAAGAATATTGGGTTACTAAGCGAACAAACAATGAAATTGATCAGTGGACGCCTTTGAATATCTGTCCATCCATCAGATACAATAGAAACTCTATTTTGCTCCCATGAATATTTTTTAATCTCTAGCAACCTCTCCACATTTGTCCTCTCTTCTGCAAGAAGTGTGGTTCATATTTTTTCTGAACTTGGAGGCACATAACCACTCAAATTACAATTTGCCAAGGATGTTACTAAATCCTTTCAATAAGGATTTTTAGCCGCATTAAATGAGAGTGAACTAGAATAAAAATACCTCCCAACTTTTCTATCAAATTCTTCTCTTCCATATGTATTGAATGTTGCTTGTATCGTTCCTCTACCTCCTACATTGACTTTTTTTTTTTTTTTTTCAGCATCTTCTTGGTGGCTTGTAAATGACACACTAACTGCACAAGAATCGGCCATTGCCTTTCTCTTCTCATATTCTTCTTGTATTTTCTTGTATTGTCTTCGCATTGCCTCATTAACTTTTTTGCATCCTGAAATACCATGTCCTGGTATCTTCAATAAATGAGCCTTCACTCTTGTGTAAGACCCAACAAAATCTCTTTCGCAGAGCTTGCATCGAAATCTCTTGTTTCCACCACCTCCTTCTCCAGTTTTTGCAAGTTTATCTACATGTACCCATAGTGGCCCCACATCATCAATCTCACTACAACTATTAGCAAAACTAGCAACAAAACTCACATGTTGGGATGAGGATGATGCAAGTTCTTTCCCTTTATCTATCATTTTTATCCTGAAAACACAAAAAAAATACATTCAAAAATTTCAAATCAATTATACAGACATTATCTTGATATAAATATATATATATATATATATATAATATATATTATATATAATAAAATCAGGAGCAAGGAGGAGGGATCTGCCCCTCCCCTGCCAAAAACAGGGAGGGACTCAACCCCTCCCCTGAAATAAGAGGGAGCAGGGATGGGGGCTCAACCCCATTCCCTGTCGAAAACAGAGGGAGCAAGGGGGGCTCAGCCCCTCCCCTGTTGACCCAACAAGAGAGCGAGAGGGGGGGGGGGGGGGGCTCAGCCCCTCCCCTGCCGACTCAAAAAGAGAGCGAGAGGGGAGAGGGGCTCTGCCGAAAACAGAGGGAGCAGGGGGGAGCTCAACCCCTCCCCTATCGACCCAACAAGAGAGCGAGAGGGGGGGCTCAGCCCCTCCCCTGCCGAAAACAGAGGGAGCAGGGGGAGCTCAACCCCTCCCCTATCGACCCAACAAGAGAGCGAGAGGGGGGGCTCAGCCCCTCCCCTGCCGAAAACAGAGGGAGCAGGGGGGGCTCAGCCTCTCCCCTTGCTGACCCAACAAGAGAGCGAGAAGGGAAAGGGGGGGGGGGGGGGGGGCTCGGCCCCTCCCCTGCCGACCCAGCAAGAGGGCGCAAGGGGGGGGGGGGGGGGGGGGGGGCTCAGCCCCTCCCTTGCCGACTCAACAAGAGAGCGAGAGGGAGCAGGGGGGCTCGACCCCTCCATTGCCGACACAAGAAGAGGGTACGTACCTGCGACGAGGGAGAGGAGGAGCCTAGGAGGTGGCGTCGGGAGGAGAGAGCTCGAGTTGAGCTGCGCGGGAGAGGAGAGGAGAGATATTTTTTTGCCCTAATCCTCCTTTTCATCAGTTTTTTTTAAAGTCCGAAATGTGGATGAAAATGACCCTGGGTGCGTTGATCGCACCCAAGGTCGTGTTGACCGCACCCGGTACTGCACCCGCACCCGCATCGCGTCGACGCGGGTGCGGCACCTGCTTTGCCGAGTCCCTGTGACTTAGTATCTAATCATTTGATGTGCAATAGTGGAAGACACTTGTTCCATGTGATTCATTTCCCTTGGGTCTCATTAGCCTCTCAAGTGACTTGGACTGAACTGATGTGGGTAATGTGCCTGTTTTCTTTTGAGGGTTTTGCACTTAATTTTCATATCATTTCATTGGTTTGAGTTGCGATGGGCCATTATAATCCTTTTTCATGATTCTGATGTGTCTTTTATCGTCTGTTTATACCATTATGCAATTGTGCACTGAATAATTTCCTTTCCCTTTTTTTCCTGCATGTTTGCATGTGCAAGTGTACGTGCATGCCAGTTAGTGAAAGAAGTTTTTTCTCAAAAGAAATTTGTATCAATTCTCATTTACTTGTGATCATGGAAGCCTAATTCTGATTTGGCTTTCTCTGATGGAAGGTTATGGTGCTTGCCTTTCGTTCTTAATGCATGTGCCTTGGCAGTTACCAAGTAGCCCTCAACAGACTCATGCCAAGGGCATGGGAATCATGCAAACCTTAAAATGCTATATAGTTTTTGCGTTCCTCTTTATCACTCACATATATTATTGATCACATTCACAGAGGTCTGCCTCTGCACAGTTTCTCTAAAACAGTAAAAAAATAGAAGGAATGGAGAAAGAAAAGGAAAATAGACATGAGGAATTGAATACTCTGCATATTTTGATCATATTTTGGTCCTTTGCCAGGTGCACTGTATGCCTTGGAGAGTATCAAGATAGAGATGTACTCCGGATTCTCCCATATTGTGGCCATGCTTTTCACGTCACCTGCATAGATATATGGCTCCGGCAACACTCGACTTGTCCTGTATGTCGAATATCCTTAAGGGATTCTCCAGATAGAAAGCGTCTATTGCTGCCCTTGTTTAGCCCTGCTTTTCGTTCTCCCCATAGTCCAGATCCAATGGCTGCACATTCATACAATTGTCTGTACAGCAGTCCTGGTTATTCTGCAAGGAGGATGGACAGTCTCAGGATGGAATCAATTCAGGAGGCTGAGCTTGAAGATGCAGGAGATTTGATCTCTTCCACAGTTGGTAGTGGTGGTACTGGAAAAGGACCAACCGGACATGGCCTAGAAGCCAGGAACCTTGTGAACCCATCCCACTCTCAGCCAGTCAATTGAATTTGGTAAAGAGCTGCACTTGCTCCTGCTTGATGCTTTCCAATTGCTTGAGATCAATCTGGATTAATCCAAAAAAGGGTGAAGAATTAGAATTCTAGAAATTGATGTGGGAATCTGCACATGTTGATGGTGTGCTTATTAATGCACTCCTATTTTTGTATCTATATTGCATTTTTAGTGTTTTTTCTTTTTCTTTAGGCATTTAGCTTGTTTCTTAACCTGCATAAAGATCTTTTTCCAGAAAGGAAGAACCAAAAAGAACACGGAGATTGATACGCGAATGGTTGATTTCGTTGCTTTTGACATTGATCAAACTCCCTTTTCAAACTGTTTTTAGTGAGTATTTTTCTTTAGAGATTTGTATAATTCCCTAGGTGCATCCTGTTGCAATGTGTTTTTGTTTATTTTAGTTGCCTGAATCATGCATTAATCAGGAAGAAAAGCATCCTTGACACGAAGCCATTGTCTGTCGGCATTTGAAAATTGGCTCTGGTACTTTCTCCAGTTTGGTGCCAACGACTTTCTGCAAAGAGCACCAACACCAACTTGAATCAACCCGATGATGATTTTTGGGTTCTTGGTCATGAAAGTGACGTATCTAATAGCGTTTTTTTTTTTTGTTTTTTGCTTTTCATATAGAATGCTGTTGTCACTGTACAACTATCGAATTGCTGTCATCGGGCCTTGATTATGATGGTGTCTATAAGTTTAAACCTGAATGGTGAACAGGAAGTTCGGTGGCATTTTAAATCAGTGAGGGGGCATTTCTTTGGGAGGGGTTGCAGATGATGTCACATATTTTTGCATTGATTTTGCAATTGACCAAATGCATCCGGCCAATCTTTTTTTTTTTTTCTCATTTCATGTGTGGGGAATCCTCTTAAGCTCACCACTGTTTCATGTAGAATAGCTATTCATATGACAAGTGTCCATTCAATCATTCTCCAATTTGAAAAATGTAGAATTCTTGGGGTACATTTGGTTGCATCTCATGTGATTTTGAATGACATAAGATGCAGAAATTGAATCTCATTTTAACAGTACTTCAAAAACAACCAAAACATAAAAAACCTGAAACCAGGCTTTATAAAAAGTGAGTTGACCCGAAACCCTAAAAATGAGATTTAAAATGTGAATCTTATTTGTGTGATATCCATGAGGTCTCGTGAGATTTTAAAAGTGTTTTTTTAAACATTATATCTACTTTTCAAAAACACAACCAATAAATGAGGGAATAAAAGCACAAAACACTGGCCACCAAAATTACATGAAAACAATATTACACTGTAGAGCGTAGAAAATTGGTTTGGTTGGTCAATCATGAAAGAGGCACCCAGTTTTCTATAATAAAAAACAGACAGGTGATTGTTTTTTTCAAAAATGATTGTACTGTTATTATAAAATAGCGCATTTTTTTAAAAGCTGCTTAATTTGCCAAAATTTTCTTAATGTCCAAAAGTTTGATTCTCAAAATTTTAAGGACATTTTTATCTTTTTGCAAATATAGCAATTATTGTAACGATTGTTTTCAAAATGTGCGAACTTCTTTTTATTAAAAAATTATATAAGGGGCACATAGAGGAAGATGTTCACAAATGTGTGATGACGTTCACATGCAAAAGTCAAAACATTCACAAATGTAGAATGATTAGGAAGGAGGTTCACACATTTTTGGGGCATTTACAAACATGATTTGCGAAGGTTTTATTATATTTGCAAACATTCTTTAATTAAATATTTTTATATTTGTGAATGTCTGGACCTTTACATGTGAATATCTTTACACATTTATGAATGTTCATTTGCATGTGGCCCCTTATGCGATTTTAGAAAAAAACGGTTCTCATATTTTAAGATCATTTGAAACATGATTTGCAAGTGTCATACTATATTTGTGAACGTCTTTGAACTAAACACTCGTACATTTGCGAAATGTCTTGATCTTTGCATGTGAATCTTTTTATACATTTGCAAATGTCCTCCTATCTGTGTCCCTTGTATGATTTTAATAAAAAAGGGTTTTCACATTTTGGCAACATTCAAAAACATAATTTGTGAAGATCGTCCTATATTTGTGAACCTTCTTTAACTAAATACTATCACATTTGCAAATGTCTTGACCTTCACATGTGAATGTCTTTACACATTTGTGAATGTCGTTTTACTTGTGTCCTTTAAGCAATTTTAGTAAAAGGAGATTCACATATTTTGGGAACATTTATGAACGTCGTCACACATTTGTAAATGTACTCCTACTTGTGCTTCTTATGCATTTTTTTAGCAAAAGGAGACTCACACATTTTACGGACATTCACTACAATGATTTGAGAAAATCATGCTATATTTGCTTAAGGACAAAAATGTTTTTAAAAAAAAGTAGAGAATCAAAATTTTGGATGTGAGGATTTCAGGGTAAATTGTGAGGGTTTTCCATAAACATTCTATTTTACAAGGACAGTATGGTCATTTTCCATTCTTTTTTAATCACATGTGATTAACATTTCCATGATTCCTCTAACATGCAAATAGAAATGAAATCCTAGGCAAGAATAATAACTACTTGAAAAAGACCATCTTGAGTTTGGAACAGTTCAAGATGCACACTTGATTTGAATGTGTAAATGACCTTTGAAGCCTGGCATGAAGAAAAGAAAGGCACAAAATGGATTTACTTTCTTGTATAATCTACGACCATGTGTTCTCCCCACCCCAATTTTGAACTCGAGATGTCCCTTCATTTCAGGACAACCAGGTGTGCACAGGCCTGCGGCTATCCCTTCATTTATTTATAGCCACAGAAGTCCGCAGACAGGCCTCTGTTGATTGTGACCATATTATGGGCATCGATATTTTCTGGTAATACTTAACCATGACCATTGCCTCAGCCCTCCAACCTTTGTGGCTCCAAGGATTCCTTTGGATGGACCACTCAAAACTTTGAAATTGTGTTTCAACACAAAATGAATGGACAACACAAAAGAGTCAATGAGCCTGTAAAGTGTCTGTTAAAGAATACAAGTTGGTGTTTTCTGTTATTTTATCAAGTAATTCAAAGGGCTGTAGCATTGACGCAATCCACAAGTTTTGGATCAATCAAAGATGAAGGAATAGTCATATAGGCGTTATTTTAACCAACCACTACATTGACAAGTAAATTTGGAAAAATGACGCTCATAATCCTGACGATGGACTGGCATCAGCCAATTTGAATTGAGTAGCCTGTTGAGGTTTAGCTTACTATATATCCGGACCGGTGCTTATCCAAATGGATGGGCCACACTTCTAGCTGCAAGGCAGTTGAAACTTTCCAGTATATATTCTAATATTTCAAAGCCAAATACTCTTGTGCGTCCCGATTCAACACCATGGGTGTGACAGATCATGTTAGTTGACATCAGAAAAAACATCCAACGGTAGTTCTGCAACCAAACAGATTTAAGTACCTACATGAAAAGTGACCAAGTTCATAAAGTCAACGATTGAACCAAGAGGCTTAGCTCAGATGCAGAGATTGGCCCTACATTTTCACGTATCAGCTGGTTGATAGACATCGTATTCACACAGTCTAGGGTTGCAAACGGGTTGGGTCAGGCCTGACATGGCACTGGATCTGTTTTTGCAGAGCAGGTACAGTTTCAGATCTGGATATGGTCTGATATCAAAATAAAGTTTGACGGGACACGGGATATGTTTCTCAAGAACATGTCCATTTCTAAATCCAGATCTGATCAGATCTCAAAAATAGAGTTCTGGATCTGCCGGTTGAGACATAAACCCCTGTGACACAGGATATATCCATTGAAAGTGGGTAAAATCTATTGATTTCAGGTTGAAAAAATAACACCTGAACTTTTCCCAGCTCCAAACAGATCTAGCCATGTTGTTCCTTATCCAACCTATGTTTGGATATATACTATCCACGTCCATTTGGATCTGTGTTGAAACTCCGACTTCTACATGCATCTGCACCTGCAGACATGGATAAGATGACCATGGAACTATTTTGAAAGAGAAGAAAAGGAGAATAATTGCAAAGGAGATGCACGGGTCCAAGACAGATCATAGAGATCTAAAGGAATTAGGGTTACATGATGACACACATTAAAGACAAGAAAAAGGACGAAAAGAATAATGAAAATTTCAGTATTTTCTGTTGGCGCAAAAAAACCATAATATAAAAATAAAAACACATACCGGTAGCCGCCATGGTAGAAATGACCGAAGGGAGCGTTCACGCGGATGCTTGGCGTTTTCCTCATCCTATTGACACTCACGATGAGCCCAGGCCATCAAGTCGATGGTGAGTAGGACCCTGAACCCAAATGAGAGAAAAAGAGCACCTTAGTTGCAATCATCAAGCAACCATGCCTCAATTTATAGTAGAAGAGTGGAGGGTTACATGTATGACATTCATGTATGTGTACTAATGCATTCATTAAGAGTATATATCTTGTGTCAAACCGAGTCACACATGGTTGGACTCGATCTGAAATATCCAATATTCTCCAACTTAACCCATTGATACGAAAAAACACATAATCGAGGTTCTTTACCGTTATCTCGATTCAACTTTCATCTAGGTTCACATGCTATCGTATATTACAAGAATGAATTATATGATTCATGCAGATGAACACATCTATCGAGATGTCATATTTTCATATGCTATAATATTATTCATGTTTAGTGTTTTAGTATATTAAGATTATCTTTATGAATAGGTTGATCTCTAACTCATTTCATTTGTGCTTTAATATTGTTATTCTGTTATTCTCTCTACCTGAATGAGAGATTATTTATATAGAATCAACAATACAAAAAACTATAGAGAATCAATTTAGCTTCACAAATATGATCACATATAACCATAACATATTGTAATACATCAGAAGGAATCAAACAGACTCATCCCATTTACATATCAGAAATATAATTCTAGTGCTATCCTTTTAGTAAGAGGATCCACAGTCATTTCCTTCGTACCAATTATATCAATACATAATAAATGATTCTCAGTCATTTCTTTAACAACAAAGTATTTTAACTCCATGTGTTAACACAAGGTTGAGCTCTTATTGTTATTCGAGAATGATATAACAACTTCACTATCACAAAAGATCTTTAGTGGTCTCTTAATAGAGTCCACAATCCCAAGACCCATAATAAAGTTTCTTATCCAAATGGCCTGAGATAAAGTCTTGTATAGAACAATAAATTGTCTCCATGGTATGATCTGCGGTTGTAGATTGCTTTCTGCTTTTTCATGAGAGAACACCACCTGCTAGTAGAAAAATGTATTCAGTATTGAACTTTCTATTGTTGAGACATTTTTCTAAGTCTGCATCAGAGTATCCAATGATCTCTAGGTGGTCAACCTTTCTGTAAGTCAACATATAGTCCTTTGTTCCTTGCAAATAACACATGACCTTCTTCATTGTCTTCTAGTGCCCAATGCCTAGAGTAGACTGATATCTACCAAGCATTTCTATAGTAAATACGATATCTAGTCGTGTGTAGGTCTGTGCGTACTGCAAACTCTCATCCGCCAAAGCATATTGAACGATTGCCATCTGAACCTCTCCATTATCATCCTAAGGACAGTCTTTTAGGCTCAATTTATCCTCTTTCACTATGGGTGCCAATCTAGAAGAATAATTGTCATCCTATATCTTTTAAGAACATTAAGGATATAGGATTTCTAAGAGAGGCCAACGACACCCTTAGTTCTATCATAACAGATTTCAATTGCAAGGACATAAGCAGCCTTGCCCATGTTCTTTATGTTAAAATGAGAGAAAAAAATCTTTCGTCTCATATAACATTCTCAAATCATTAGTTGCAAAAAGAATATTAACATATAAAACCAGAATTATGAACTTACTCCCACTAGCCTTAAGGTATGTTCACTAATTAACAATGTTTTCAGTGAATTCAAAGTTCAAAATTACCTGATTGAACTTTTCATACCACTGGCAAGAGGCTTGTTTAAATCCATAGATTGATTTCTTTAATTTGCAAACCAAATTATTCGAGTCATCTACACTGAAACCAGGAGGTGGTTGCATATATACCTCCTCTTCCAGATCCCCATTCAGGAAAAAAGTTTTCACATCCATTTGATGTAGTTCTATATCAAAATGAGCTACGAGAACCATGATTATCCTCAACGATTCCTTAGTTGAGATGGGAGAAAAAATCTCATTATAATCAATGCCCTCCATCTATGTGAAACTCTTTGCAATAAGCCTAGCCTTGTACCTCTCCACTTTTCATTTGTAGTCTGTTTTGGTCTACCTATTTACAACTAATGGACCTTACTCCATTAGGTCAAGGTACAAGATCCCACACTTGGTTCTTTGCCAAAGAGTTATGCTCTTCTTTTATGACATTAATTAAATGTGTTGATATTTCACTTTCAATGACTTTTATAAAGGTAAAGAGATTATCATCAATATCTATGAAATCATTGGGCTCTTATAAATATACCACATAGTCTAGATGCGTAGCAAATTTTCTGGTCTTCTTAGACCTCCATACATGTGCTACAGGTGGTTGAAAATGAACTTCTACCTCCTATTGTTGTATTTCCTCATCAATAACTTGTTCTACTTGTGATTAATGTTTATTGGCCAGATTTTTTCTAGTATTATTCAAAGGGACAATGATAAAAAAAATGGAGCCTTTTTCCTTCGTAGGTATGAAACCTGATTCATGCATTTTCTTAAATTCAAAATTTTGAAATGCATCAATTCTAATAAAACTATTTTCAAGAAATCTTGCTTTATCTATTTCCACTATTTGTGGTATATGAGATGGACAATAAAACTTAAAATCTTTTGATCTTTCTGGATAACCAATAAAAAATCCACTGGTTGTTCTAGTATCAAAGACTTTTATATATGAGTTATACAATTTAGCTTCAACTGAACATCCTTATATGTGCATATATGACAAATAAGGTTTCAGTTCATAGTTTATGAGTCTTTTAAATAACCTTCGTAGGAACCTTGTTCAATATGTGCAATATTGTCCTAAGAGCTTTACCCCACAAGGTTAAGGAAAGGTTTGAGTGATTCAACATCACTCAAACCATTTCCTTAAGCGTACAAATTTTTTTTTTAGCTACACCATTCTGGTAAGCACTCCCAAGCACAATGTATTTAGGTACAATACTGTGAACACCCCAAATTTTCCAAAAAAATCCAAAATTTCCTTTTTTTTGCCCCAGACTCCGTCTTCTGAGAAAATCAAAGCTAATTTTTGGTTTGATCTTCGAATTTTCGGGATCAAAATTCCATTTAAACTTAATTTCGAAGCCGAACCCGCTGTTTAAGGTCAAAATTCACTTTTTAAAGATTTTTTCAGAGAAATAGCTTTGAATTCTCAGAAAAACTCTCTTTTGTAAATATTTTGCAAAAATACAAAAAAAAATCAATTTTAAATCTTTGTTTCCTCACAAAACTTTAGGATTTTATTCTAAAAATATAAAAAATTGAAAAATAAAACAAAAACCAAAAAAATTGGAAAAATTTCAAGGAAAACGAATGGGTTTAATCTCTTAAAAAATAAATTTTTTGCTAAAAGCCTCGAGAGCCCCCTCTTTGTAAATACTCGAAAATCAGAGAGGGGTCCTCTACAAAATCGCTGTTTAGGGTTTTTCGTAAGCAGAAGAAGGCTGAAACCCTCAGCCGCCCTCTCACTCTGGTGTCTCCCCTCCATTTCCACCGATCGCCCTCCATGCTTCCTCCCGAACCGCTCATCTCTAACAAACCCCCTCCTGAAGCCTCCTCTTCCTCCTTAAGAAGGGACTCAAGAGACTCCTTGTGGGGACCCACCTTCACCTCGCCACATTTTTCTCCTGCTCGATTTCCCATTTTTCCTCTTCTTCTCACTCCCCTTTCTCTAACCTTTTGATCGGTTGAAAAGAACGACCAAGCCACGGAAGTCCTACAGTAGATTGCTTCTTCATACTCCCTTCAAAGCTCCCGCCTCAATCCACCATGGCAAAAGCTTGATTAAATCGGCTGGAACACGAAGGAAGGGTTTCCTCTCGGCTCGACCTGGGTTAATCTAGACCCCTGCAACCTACTTTGAAGATTATCGTTCAGAATTCCCACAGCAGAAGGTAAGTGACTCCTTCCTCTCCATTTCCCATGATTCCTCATATTTTGAATATTGTTTTATTGTTTTTCCCCTTGTCCTTCTGAAGATTTGCTCATTTTCTGTTGTTTTGCCCCTAACGCACGATTGAGTAACGTCGATTTGCTCATGGCAATATCAATCCCTCCCTGTGCTATAGTAAATGGAATAACCTTATTCCAATACCCTTTTCTTTGTTATTTATTTAATTTTTTTTTCCTTTCTTTCTTTTTCTTTTCTTTTATTGCTTTGTTGTTTTGTTTACATATACCCGATTTCAGTATCCTTCTGACCGATCATTTGGGTCAATTCTCGTTTTTTTTTCCTCCTCTTTCTTTCAACCCTTGAGATGAAGCTATCTCAGATCGATGATTAAAAACCCAATTGTCATTATTTGGAGTTTTGACTGAATTCCGGCTCATCACTGTATTGCTTATTATTTGGAATTCTGGCCTGTCATTGTATTATTTGGATATTGTTTAAAATTCTGGTGGATGCCGGCAGCTTGAAAATGGGAAGTTCAGTGCCTTTTGGCAATCATTCACTAAAAGGAGTCTGCAGGAATCTTGCAATGCTTTGCACTGAGTAGAGCCTTGATCAAAATCAATTGCCTTTGAAATTCAAGATCTGTTAGACCATTTATATGATGTGAAGGATGAGAATGCTGGTCTATATCAAGCCCTTATTGTTTATTTGTTGATATCTGAGTAAAAGGCATGGGTCATTCACGGAACTGCTGATCTACGGATCAAGCTGAAGCACAAATTGGTTGTTGGTTAAATGTTAATCTTCGGATCTCAAATTGGTGAAAATTAAAGCTCCAGTTAATAAGATTTCCTTCTGATTCAGAGTTTGGCCCTCTGCATTGAATTCCAATATTAAGCATGATAAGCATTTCATTGAATATCATTTAGTGCAATACTTATCTTGTTTGAACTGTTGCTGAACTGTATAAGGGACCCTCGAGTTTGCCGTCCTCTGCTCCCTCACTTAGAGCATTTGTGGAGTTACAGTGTCTGTTAAAATCAAATAATGATGGATGAAGCTTCGTGGGAACCGAATATGAAGACTTCACCAGGTTCTCATCTTGATCACACAGGCGTTGATTTATGCTGGTATGGAGCGCTTAACAAGGTTAAAATTTTGCATGATTTTCGTAAAATTTCATGTTACATTTATACTGCTGTCTACATTCTTTTATTAAAAATGGTTATCAATGATGTACACTTTCATTCAGATCATGCTATTCTGCAATTTCTTTTTTTGGTATGACACTTGCTTGTAAGCCTTTGTGTTATGGGTCTATCAAGTTTCGTGTCTATCGAAATTCTTGCAATTTTGTTCGCCTGAGATATATTCTTTCTGCAATGCAAATTGATGCTGTCAAAACTGGAACCGTAGCCTGGCATTGTTCATGACATGAGGATTTCTTTTTCCTCTGTAGTTATATTTTGTTGTGCTCATCCAATAAATTCTTAGGGGATCATGGAAGCTGCTTTGTTACAAACCCCATTGATTATGGAGTTATCGAATATTTGCAACAATTTGATAGATCCCGTTCTCTCTGCATAGTGTTTCTTAGCGGCTGTATCAAATTTATGAGTGACCCATCTGTCACTTCTTTCACTGGCCCATCCCTCATTGCCACCTCCATAAAACACCTGAAGGGTTGCTCGTGTCATTCTTGATCAAAATCTGGATATGGAACGATTGCTGTGAAAGGTTGTCGGTACTTATGCTCTGGACTAGGTTGACCATGCAGGGTATCCTCCGCTTACATATAGGTTAGTAAACCCACCAGCAAGAAGATGCTATCTTTCATCCCTTCTAGGCAAAGATAATGAGAATGTTGTCAGCCAAATTACTTGGGAGAAGACGGTTGAAAGACATACGATTGTCTTATTGGTTAAATTTCATAGGAGTGAGGCTCTCTACAGCAATTGGTAGATTCTATGGGTAAGTTTTGGGTCCGGTTTATGATCTTTCTACGTTTGGTGGTCTGGATTGTCATTAAAGTTTATGATAGTACTAAGAATTTCATCCATTTACTCGTTTCTGTAAAACCTTGTACTTATCAATCTATTATTCAGGTTATCTCTGTAGCTTATTCATATATCTCATTTGCCTTTGTGAGCATAAATAAAATCCCGATCCAAATATTTCCGAATTTGGTATTCATAGTTTTGTTTAGAGCAGTACATGTTGCGGTAAAGTCTTCCATAACAGCCACATAGCACTGTACATCCCCATTCATTGTCATCATCTGTTGCAACATTGTTGCAAACAGGTCTTGATGCAACCCCTAACTTAATTTCTGCACTCGCTCCCTTATCACCACATGTCCCAGCTACTTCCTGTGTACTGCCCTCATTTGCATATTATTATTTTCTGCACAGTGTCCAGCATTATTGCCTAGCGTAGCAGTTTTCATTTCAGTCTTTTATTACCCTGTGTATACTATGAATCTGTACCTTTCAGCCTGTTAATAATCATAATATCTCACTGCCACCAGTTGTGGCTTCATCCTTGCATTAGGCCCAGCACTCGTATCTTCCTCATTTGACTTAGGTCAAAACTAACCAGGTGTTAGTTTTCCTTCTGCCAATTATTATATGACATCATCCATATTACTTCAAAGGCAGGTAATTTCTCAAATAAAGTTATGTCTCATAGTGATATATGATCAGGCCCGTATATATCTTGGCATCAATTCAATTATCACATCTGCCTTTGCATAACATCCTATTTGATATTTCTATAGTAGGTATGTCATCATGATTGCATTTCCACGGGTATATATTTATCACATACATCTTAGTTCCAACACAACACTCTAATATTTTAGCATATTGTTCTATGTTAGCTTTGTTTTGCAGGGACTATATGGAAAATATCATTACTTGGAGTTGTGAATTCGATTTTTTTTTAATAGTTAGATTTTAAATGAGAATTTATATTTCCAAGTTTTAGATAGAATGAATGAGCATTGTAACTGCCATGAGTTACTTGTTTTTCATGCATCTTCATCTTTATTTCTTAAATTCTCACAATGGTGAAACACGAATGGCATGTGCACCATTTTTGTAAAAGGTAATTGATCCTAAGTTGATGATCCACATCAATGGTCATAGTCAGGTTGTGGACAAAACTTAGGATTTTTATCTTTTACGGAATAACACTGGATCCATTTTCAAAATCCATCATATTTTCTCAAAAATATTTTCTTTCTTTTATTAGAATTTAACTTAGGATTAACTCAAAATATATATCAATGGCCATAGTCAGGGTATATTGAGAGTTAATTTCATTTTAAATTCTATAAAAGCACCAAATGTGTTTCATTCTTCTCTTGAATTTAAATATAGATTATTATATAATACATTCAATGACCATAGTCAATGATGTATTATATTTTCAATCTTGTTTTAATTCATTTAAAAGAATGGAATAACTTTTCAAAAATTCAATTTCAAATTCTTTAAATTCATTCATCATTTAGGGAAGAATTGCATCATATTTTCAAAATTCTCTTTCAAAAACCCAAGTGATCTCAAATATCTTTCTTTAGTCTATAGTTTAATTCATTCTTCTATCTTATTTCAAAGATTTAAATTCCAAGTTCAAAGTCCAATTTGACTTTGAAATTTCAAAAATTCAATCTTTATATTCTTGATTCATTCCAAATTCAAGCTCCAAATTCAAAGTCCAAATTGACTTTGAAGTTCATTTATAAATTCAAAATTCTCAAATCAATTTTGAAATTCCAAAATTCCAACTCAATTCAACATCTAATTTCAAAGTTCAATTTAACTTTGAAGTTTCTGATCCATCTTCTGATTCAAAATCAAGTTTTCTTCAAGTTTTAAATCAAAGTTGAGATTGATTCTGAATCTCAAAATCCAAACATTCCTAAGTTCCATCTGGGTTTTCAAAACCCAGATCCATCTTCAAAAGTCCCATTTGGACTTTCAAAACCCAAATCCAAAGTCAAATCCTAGTCTCAACTTGGATCCAGATTTCCAAGTATAAGCTCCATTCCGCCTTGGACCTTCAATTGCAGATCCAAGTCCCATTTAGGATCCAAATCCTTATTCCACTCTGGATCTCCAATTACAGATCCAAATTCCATTTTAGATCCAGATCCTCATTCCACTTTGGATCTCCCATTACAGATCCAAATTCCATTTAGGATCCAGATCCTTATTCCACTTTGGATCTCCAATTACAGATCCAAATTCCACTTAGGATCCAGATCCTCATTCTACCTTTGGATCTCAGATTCAGATCCAAATTCCAATCCTTAGGATCCAGAGTCCAACCCTATCTTGGATCTCAGATTTCAGGTCCAAATACCATCTTGGATTCCAAGTCTTGAATCCAATTCCCTTCAAAATTCCAAATCCAAAATTCCACTTTAAATTCCAAATTCTCAAAGCCAATTCCATTTCATTCAAATCAAGTTCCTATTTAGGATCCTAAATCCAAAAATCAACTCAAAACTCTATTCAGAATCCAGAACTTGGATTCTAATTTTATCTTGGAATTCCAACTTATGCAAATCTCATTTCTCAATTCCTTTAGATTTCCCACATTCCCTTCTAAATTCAAAACCCCAAAATTGGAATTCAATTCCGTTCCAAATATTCATCCAAGTTCAAATTTCTAAATTCAAAGTCCATTTATAACTTTGAAATTTCCTTCCTTCTCTCTTCCCTTATATCAGCTTCAAAAATCATTTTTTTCAAAATCCAGATTTATTTTCCCAAGCTCTTGATTATTCTAAAAACTTAGAACTTTAATCTTAAGTTCTAAGTTAGAAATCATTTCTTCACTTTATCAGATTCATCTCAAAAACACTTGGAAATTCTTCAAAATATTTTCAAAAAGAGCATACATCTTTGCATATTGCAGAAGCATGATTCATTGTGCATTTAGACTTAGGATAAATTCTTAGATAATTTCTTAGCAAAGCAAAAGGCATTAATTCGACCCTTGGTTCGATTACCCCTGGTAAAGGCGCCAGGAACGGTCGAACCTCGTACCGACGAGCGGATCCTGTCTCCCAGTTTTCCCGCAAATATTTCAAAAACGGAGGCGAGTTATTTCAAAATTCTTCAAAATTAAGGTCAAGTGAAACCCGCAAAAGAATTCCTCTTCTCTTCTCTTTTTTCTTTTGTCTTCTCTCTTTCTTTCTGTCTTTTATCTTTCTCCCTTCAAAAAGGAGGAAAATAAGAGGTTGGAAAGGAAAAGAGAAGGAAGAGAGAGAATATTACGAGAGGAAAAATTTTGCGATGATCACAGGTTTGGCGACCATGATAGGACTCGTCTCCGTCCGGTCGAATTATGCCTTTTCTTTTGCTTTGATATTATCTAAGTCTTTATTTTTCAAATGTCAGCTTCATTTCCATGCAAACCTTAGTAGCCTAGACTCTGTCCTAAAAGCTGACATCATTGCGTATAGGATTTAAGTATGGTTTGGTAGGACCATATTGAGGAGATTATTCCATGCTCATATTAGACTTAGGTCTGAAATACAACTCTTCTCAATTCTAAGGATTGAATGCAAAACAATGTATGCAAGTGTATGCTTCTCTTCATTTTTATCTATCTCTTTAAGACTTGCATTAGAGCCATCTGATTTTTGCATATTGAACATATTTTCAAAAACATCCCTTACCTATATTGTCCCGGTCTTCACGTTGCTGGGCTGTCTCACTGAACCATAGTTCGGGAGGGAGCCTCACAACTGGACCACTTATTTGGGTTCGCGCCCCCCTACCACGTACCTAAGGGCCATAGTCCGAGGTATATCGGTAGGTGCTCAAGGATGTTGGGAAGCCATTACCTTAGAATCGGAGGAATATTTCTATGCCACATACTTCGAGCTTCGGCTTAGGTATATCGGCGTATCTTGATTGAAATCAGATGATCTGAACCCTAGAGTTAGGATTAAGGTCCTATAAGCCATTTCAAAATATTGCATTTAGAGTCAATCTCTAGGGATTGCTGTTTGTGCATCCTTGTTTATATATCTATGATTGTATGATATTTTATATTTCCTATATTTTCCAAAACCGTGGGTATATATTATTCAAAATTTCCTCCTTGTTTTAAAACCCAGGTATATTTTCCTTTTTTTCTCTTAATTTCTTCTAATTCTTTTTTTATCCTGCCTACAATTCTTCAAAATTTTTCTTTTCTATATTCTATTCCTTACCCTCATTTACAATAAAACATCTTTTGTCAGGAGATGTCCTTTTCAAAATTTAATCTTTGTTCATATTTTACTTGTTTATCCCTTTTTTAGAAAAACAATGTGGTTGTCGCAAATTTTGATGACAACCCGATCCCTCGTAATGGGGTATTTTCATTGTCAAATTGTGATTTCTTCATTTATTAAAATTTCCTTCCTAGATCTTTTCTAAAAAACCCTCCGTTTATTCAACCAATGAAAACGTCAACATTTCATCATGGTTCAAACAAGAGCGAGAAGAAGGGCAGCTCAGCAGCACGATGATAGCGAAGTGGAAGAAATAAACTCTTCCAGATTGTCTCGAAAACATAATTCAAAGGAAGATGATGTTGACCCAGCGATATATAAGATCTTTCAAAAAATGATGGCAAAGATGATGTCTGAGCAAGGAGGGGCAAGTTCAAAGAAGACATCTTCTAAGAGCAAGACCAAGAGAAAGCCAGTGAAGAAGCATGTCAGGATCAGCAAGAAGAGGGTCCAGCAGAACAACACCTCAGAGGGTTCAGAGTCAGGAGGAGAGGATTCCGAAGAAGAGCAGTTTGTATTCATCCCGAAACATCTGCGACAAGTCAAGAAGGTGGCAGAGGATCCTGAATCAGTCAACAAGCCTAAAGATGGAGTCCCGACAGAAGATTCAGTTCAAGCATTAACTAAAATGGTCAAAGATCTGCAGACTCGAGATAAGGGAAAGAGAGTATATACCAGGCAAGACTTCTACCTTGGTTTAGATGGGGACAACAGCTTGGAAGATCTCCCCCGAAAATTTATTAAGTTCGATGGGTCCGGCAACCCAAAGGCCCATCTCGCAATGTTCTTTGCCGAATGTGCCAGGTTCAGTGAAGACAATCGGGCCCTCTTCTTATGCTTTCCTCGCAGTTTGGAGGGCATAGCAGCTAAGTGGTATGCAAAGCACATCAATCCTGTCGAGCTGCGTGATTTTGATAAAGTTGTCAACCTATTTGTAGAGAGATTCATGTTCAATACTGAGGCGCCGCCAACCCTCAATCACTTATGCAATTTGAGACAGGATGACAACGAAAAGGCCATAGATTTCATCCGTAGGTGGAGAGATACCTGCAACAAGATGAGAACCCCCGTCTCAGAGGAACATGCCCTTCAACTCATCCTCAATAACTTCTCTCAACCCCTGAAAAGCCTCATTTTCCCATACGCTTCCAAGTCATTTATTGAGTTGACTGAGCGAGCTGAATGGCTCGAGATGGGAATAAATAACGAAGTCTATGATAGCACCACTCTGGCAAGGGGCAATCAAGATGCAAAGAAGAAAACCCATTTTACTCTTTCTGCTGGTCCCTCATCCAACAACAAGGGTAACAAGGAGAATCATGTTAGCAATTCAGAAGGATTCAGGGGTCAAAAGGGAAGGTCTTTCAACAACAATAAGCCTTCCCAACCTAATTCTCAGCAGCGAGAAAAGAATCAGGAAAAACCAAAGCGCAAGGATTGGGGTCCTGACCGCGAATTCACCCCTTTGGAGCAGACACTCGATGACGTTCTAGAATATATGCTCACAAAGAATATGATTCGTCTGCCAAAAGCTGGCGATCCTTCAGTAGTCTTGGGCAGCTTCAAGGAACAGTTCTGCAAGTATCATCGAGCAATGGGGCACGACATAGAGCATTGCTTCGTTCTGAAAAATATCGTACAGGACTGCATCGATAAACACCTTCTGATAGAGAAGAAAACTGAAGAGCAGCCCGCCATCCTGGCATAACCTCTTTCAGATCGTTCAAAAGGCTGATGACACTAGAATCTTTTATGTTATCCTCCATTTTCTTTATCAAACCATCCTGTAAGGGCAAGTCAGCCCGAATCTTCTACGACCTTTTGGTCAAAGATACTTGTAAATATTTCAGTCTTTTTTGTCAGTTTTGCTTATAAATGAAATGTCAATTTTCTTTCTTTGAGGTTCAATTCTTATTTCTTTTCGCAATATTGGGGCACCTTTTATTTTCATTTACACTTCAAGGTATTCTTTTGCCACCAAATTCCTATTCTTTTTCAAAATACGGGACAATCCTGACATTATTCATGAGAGAAATGATATTACCTATGAGGGTCTTTCAAAAATCATGAAAATTTTAGTTCAAATATTTTATTACAACCTTTTTCAAAGATCAACCCTTGTGTTGATCATATTTTTCTATAAATTGATTTTGAATCATTGCATTTCAAAGATCAACCCTAGTGTTGATCATATTGATTTCGAATTATTGCATTTCAAAGATCAACCCTTGTGTTGATCATATTTTCCAAAGAATTGACTTCGAATCATTATATTCAAAGATCAACCCTTGTGTTGATCATATTTTCAAAAATTGACTTTGAATCATTACATTCAAAGATCAACCTTTGTGTTGATCATATTTTCTAAAAATTAGTTTTGAACCATTACATTCAAAACATCAACCCTTGTGTTGATGTCATTTTTCAAAAAATTGATTTCATCTGCATTCAAACATCAACCCTTGTGTTGATCTCATTTTTCAAAAATTGATTTCATTACATTCAAACATCAACTCTTGTGTTGATCATATTTTCTAAAAGATTGATTGCGAATCATTGCATTCAAAGGTCAATCATGGTGTTGATTATGTTTTCTAAAAATTGATTTCAAATCATAGAATTCAAAGATCAACCCTTGCGTTGATCATATTTTCAAAAAAATTGATTTTGAATAATTGCATTCAAATATCAACCCTCGTGTTGATCATATTTTCTACAAATTGATTTTCAAAACATTGCTTCAAAAATTAACCCTCATGATGATCTCTCATGAATGATCCCCTTTCAAAAGATCAGCTCTCGCGGAAAATCTTTCTTTCCAAAAATGATTTTCTCATATTCTTCTCTCATTTTGAAGATCCCACATGCAGGCAGGATCAAATCTTTTCTCAATCTTTTATCAAAATTTTCATTTATCAAATCTTCTTTTCAGTCTTATCAGTTTTATTCATCTTTATCAAATTTTATTTTATTCATTCATTTTCTTATCAAATTCTTATTTCAAAAATCTTACCCTTTCAGGTTAAGGGATAA